>NW_025967927.1:0-25000 GCF_021869965.1 Rhincodon typus | reverse complement strand
TAGGTGAATTGGCCATGGGAATGTAGGGTTACAGGGATAGGGTGGGATGCTGTTTTGGAGAGTCGATGGGCCAAATGGTCTGCTCCCACACTTTAGAGATTCTATGATTCACTAACAACTTACATAGAAAAATCATCAGAATGATAAAATAAAATATCTGTTGATTTTAAACTAGAATTGAATTGTGGGATATTTGCTCAGTTTGAGAGTGTTAGCAATATTAGCAGCTATACTAAAGGTTGCCCTGCACTCCCAGGCAGTCCACTGGAACTTTAGTTACGTTTTAGTGTCCAAGGTGTCCTATATCCAGCTGCCATGTAACACAGCATGGATGATACAAAGCAATGCTACATCATAATGTTAATTCTACGTCTAACTTCATATCAGCAAAGAGATCTGCAAGAAAACGCATTTCCTCAGCTAGGAGAGTTCAAGTCACACCTAACTCCAGAATAGCTACATGAAACTAGCAAGCAGCTAGCAAAGATAAAAAAATCAGATTCAGCAGCGGAGTCATCATATTCTCTCTGTTACGCAACAAACCCGAAATGTAGACTATACAGATTTTAAATAAAGATAGTACATTTGTGAATTTATCCTTGAAAATGTTGCAACAGCTGCATGACTCAAGGCATAAGTAAAGGAAAGATACCAATATTCATCACATCCTTAATTTGGAAAGACTGTGAGACAAGCTCTGTTTAAATAACAAAAAAGATTGTACTATTAATTTACTCCTCACTCTAGGTGCTTGTGGTTGAATCAGGTAAGACATTAAACAATTACAACAGAAGCTTCTTTAAATCAGTTCAGCATTAAAACGATTTAAAGTTAAAAACACCGACAATGTGAAACAGCCGAACAATTTTGATAACTCAAAAACAGAGAAGGTTTCAAGAATTAACTGAATTCGAATGACCCGTTCTGTCATGACTACATTTTCAATTTTGTTATTCATGTTTTCAGCAATGAAACATGTTTCCAGTCAATTTACTTTATCCTGTTTTTGGAGAGGACATGAGGCGACTGCCGTAGAAGTCACGCAGTTTCTCCCCAAAATAATCTGTATCTTTATAGGCTTCACAGCTCTTCCACCAAGAATGCGGGATATGCTCTTTTCCATAATAAGCCCCAGCAATTGCTCCAGCCATAGTAGCAATCGTATCAGTGTCTCCACCCAGTGAAATGCTGTAGATTATTGTCCTTTCAAGTCCATTGTACTTTTCTGGAATTTCAGGATCAGGGTCCATGCATCGCAAAAAGGAATAAATAGCAGTTGGCACAGATTCAAAAGCAGCTATTCCATTCCCTAAAAATAAGCAAACAAAAAGATTTAGATTTTATTTTTATTTAGATTTTATTGTCACATGTCCTCAAGTACAGATGTTCAGGAGTACAGTGAATAGTGTCTAATGTTGGCACCCATAGTGCCATCTTTAGGTACAAAGGTACCTAGGTAGAAAAAACTCAGGAACGAAGAAAAAAAAGCTAAAAAATGTTAAGCATTACAGACATTCAAATCATATAAACCACATAAGCTCCACAGATAGATATGGTATCCATAGATAGATATTAATAGTACAAAACTCATACCACTGTACACAGTATACCCATGCAGAATACTTCTGGTTATTTATTAAAGTTCATTTGAAAATTCCATGAGAACTACAAAGGATTTTATGCCACAGCTTAAAGATGTAGTGATTTTCTTATGTCAAACCATTATTCTTATTACAGCATGACTCTTTGGAAGAAAATGAATGCCCCAGGGCATATTTTAAAAAAAGTGAAAAATGAAGTGACTGAGTACAAAAGTTTAACTTCAAAGAAAAGACATTATAAATAACAGTCCAAAAAGAGGGATGAGATATTTACTGAATGATTTCTATATGAATGAATATTGCAGATTGGCACAATATTTGGATATTCAGATATTTTTCATCTTCTCTTAATAAATATACAATGGAATTAATAGCAACAGTTGTTCTAGTCTAAGAATTTTGTGGCTGATCCAATAAAATTTCACTTCAATAGGAACCCCCAGAATGTTGAAGGTGGTGTTTCAGCAAAGGAAATGTTACTGAATATCAAATGGAGGTGGTTAAACTCTTTGTTAGAATGATCTTTGCCTGGCAATGTGGCAAAAATGTTACTTGCTACTGCCCAAATCATGAAGCCTTAAAGTCAAAGCAGTTACTCTCAACTCGCCTCTGCAATTCAACTCTTTTGTCCACGATTGGATCAAGGCTGTAATGAGAACTGGAGCCAAGTGAAGACAATCAAGTTATAAAATTAGACAACAACAAATAGGTGAAAGTCAAATAATTCATTTAAATGCTGCTTTCAAATGCTGAAGACAGACAGACAGACAGACATTGGCAGGAAACAGCTTCTGTCCTGAATTCCTGTAACAAATTATTTGTCTTCCAGCTGACAATTCTCTTTCCTCTCATTTAATACTGTTAAACGTTAAATAGACTGTCCAAAAAATAAAGAAAATTAAGGTTTAATACAGAACAATGCCTAGGAAATGGAAACATCAATTCTTACCCAATTCATTAACTACCTCTTCCTTTGAAACATCTCTTCGCGATAAAAATGCTTTCATTTTCTTTAGTCTACTGCAGTAAGGGAACTCTTGAAAGCTGAAAAAGGAAGTTTTTTAAATTAAAAAATAAAGGAATCTGGTAGGGTAAATTCAATTACTCAGACAGGAATTCAGTCAAGTCCAGCTCAGCTATTTTGTGCAAGGACTGTACTATACTTAAAATGTCAGCTTTGTGCCCATAGTATTTAGACTCAGCACAGAACACAAGAATATAAAAACGTACGAACTAGGAAGAATAGCCCCTTGTGTGTGCTCCACCATTCAATACCATCATAGCTCATTTAATCCTGGCCTCAACTCCACTTTATCAAAAGATACCTTTATCAAAAGGCAACAAACACTTAAATGCAGCACAGCAATACTAACATTATTTTTCAAATGTAGAACTAAAATCATCACTTTCCTACATTTAAATCAAACCTCTTAGCTGTCACTTCATTGTTACAACTTCACGTTTAAAATGCCTGCAGAATGCAGTCAATAATCACTTGTAAAACTCCTTAAATGTTAATTTCATGAAAGGGTGACATTATACTTGTGACTAACATTCAAGTTAAGTACTTTACTGGAACACATCTTTAATGTCGAAGACAAAGAAGAAAGATATACCGCAAATGACAAAGGAATTTAACACATCTACCTGCGCAGGGTTAAGGCAGGCCCCAACAGCTGTACAGCGATCTCTCTTTCTGACACGTAGGACTAAACAGTAATTCAGTTGAACAGTGCTGCTTTAAGCACAATAATGTTTTACAAACTTATCCAAAAAGATGATTATTCCAGCTTTGAAAGGTTGCCACTTTTAGAAGTCAAACTTTCAACTCTGGAATGATCTTTCATATAAATATAATTTTATACATCTTGTTCCATCAAGATAAAAAGGTACCAAAGCTGGGATTTGAAGTGCTTCTGAATCTGGTACCAAACTTACCCACATCCACTCCCAAATCCAATATATCATGTACCCAGTACAGCACGAATCCACTGTACAAATGTAACATCACATTAGCCCATTGTTTAAAGAGTACTTTTCATTAGCACGATAATGCTACATCTTGTATTAGCCATGTGAAATTGGCACTAAACTAATAGTTTGATGCAATGTACAATACAAGAAGCAGAAATAGACACTCACACCTGCTCCACCATTTGATAAAATCATGGATTTAAAAAAAAAAAATACTCAAATGGCCCGGCTTCCACAGTTCAAAGAGTTCCACTGGCTCAGGACCCTCAAATATTTTCTACACTTTTCAGTTATAAATGGAAGACATTTTAAGCTGTATCCCAAAGTTCTAACGAAGTTTAGCATCCACGTCAAGTCCCTTCAGTATTTCCTATACACTATTAAGTGAATAGCATTTGTTTACCATTGTACGGGTTTTTAATGAAAATATTTTGCTGGAGGGAAGAATTTAAAATGCAAAACAAATTTGTCATGCCATAATCATTTTCTTGGATCTTGCTCTGTAACCTGTTCATGCCTCTATTCCCACTCTATCCCCAAATACAATTTATTGCCATTGTCGAACATTTGGTAAAGTTTGAGAGGTTAGTTGCTTATTTAGAAACATGTTGAAGAAGGACATCACAAAATGTTAAACAAACACACATTTAAGCAAACTATTTCTTCAAGGTTCTTTCAGAATTTCAACCCTGGAATTTTTTGAAAACAGTACATTCTCTTCTAAACATTGCTTTTTCCCCTCTCAAGGCTGACCCCTCAAAAGAAAAACAAACAAATTAAGGTTTCTTTCCTTAAAAAAAAGTCTTATCTTCAGAATTTCTGATGACATTTAACAGTTCAAAATAATTCAACAGGTCAAGTTTCAAAATGAGCCTGAACTCAGCAGAGACGAATGTGTTTCCCTACTTCTGTGTCACATTAACCAACCCTGCCTCTTAGGAGACTATTACTAACATCATTCTCTCTTCTACCAGTGATCATGCTCTCTTCTGCAGATAAAACAAGCAGGAATACAAGTTTGCACCCATCAAAACATACAACTTTTATCAAAAATAAGAGATGCTGACCCCAATGCATACAATCCTATCTTGTTTATCTTTCAACAATTATGTGCAGCAATCACTAGAACACACTGCAATTTTCATTTGAGATGATAGTTTGGACTGGCTAGAGTAATGAGTAAAATTAAAAATGTTACACGCATTGCCCAAGGACACAGTTAAAAATACCAGAACTGGGAAATCTTACACATGCTATTTGGGACACAGTTCATGCAGCTAAAGCCAGTACAGCAATGCTTAGGGAAGAAGATAAATGAGTTTACTGGCAAAACATTTTCTAGAGTCAGACTAGGCTTTTAGTTTTTAAAAGAAAAATCAAGAATGTCTCTTTTTTTTAAAATATATAATATATTTGTTCACAGGATGTGGACATAACTGGCTGGGCTTCCATTTATTGATCATCTATTATCTCCCTTGAATTGACCAGCTGGCTAGGCCATTTCAGAAGTCAAGAGGTCAATTAAGAATCACATTGCTGTAGGATTGGAGTCACACGTAAATTTATTTCCCTTCAGGACAATACTCAACCAGATGGGTATTTACCACTAACAACTAAACAAGATAGGGTTAGCATCACTACACCAGTTTTTAATTCCAGATTTTTATCATATACAAATTTTGCCACCCACCATGTTAGGATTCAGAAGATTGTCCCCAGAACATGTGTCTACAGCTCTGGTTTACCAGTCCAGTGACAGTACCAGAACACCACTACATTGTTGGGAAGGAATTAAAACAAGTTCGTCACAAGCTTGTTACAAGCTGTAGACGAACAGGAGGCTGGAAGAACACAGCAGGCCAGGCAGCATCTGGAGAAAAGGAGCAGCCAATGTTTCGGGCCTGGCCTGCTGTGTTCTTCCAGTCTCCTGTTTGTCTACCTTGGATTCCAGCATCTACAGTTTTTTTGTCTCATTACAAATTGTGATGTTTTTGAAAATTATTTTCATGCGATGTACATGTTTTGAACTTGGGGACAATCCAGAAGAATAGAAAATTAATTACAAAAATTATTTTTGGATTTGACAATAAAGGCAATTTAGAGCTACATATACAATAAAACATTTTTTTAAAACTGCATATTTTTGAAAGATTTGGTACATTCACAAGCTTATGTTTGGGTGGCACGGTGGCTCAGTGGTTAGCACTGCTGCCTCACAGTGCCAGGGACCCTGGTTCGATTCCACCTTGGGTGACTGTCTGTGTGGAGTTTGCACATTCTCACCACGTCTGCATGTGTTTCCTCCGGGTGCTCCGGTTTCCTCCCACGGTCCAAAAACGCGCAGGTTAGGTGGATTGGGCATGCTAAATTGCCCATAGTGTCAGAGATGTGCAGAGTAGGTGGATCAGCCATGGGAAATGGAGGCTAATGGGATGGGTCTGGGTGCTCTTCGGAGGGTTGGTCTGGACCGGAATGGCCTGCTTCTGCACTATGATTCAATGATTCACTTATTACCTTAATACCAGCCCCACCAACCGATCAACAGCAAGTTGCACATATCAGAAAAGATTACACCAATCTCTATGCACCAGAGCAACCTCCCAAAGGGTTTTTAAAAATAAAAATCACTCCCATTTCATTCCGGGCATATATCTTAGCCCAAACTGTCACATGGTTGTAAAATCATCAGATGCCCAGCAAAATTCACAATCCTACAGAAAGATAACAATAATTCCTCCGTTACACATTTTATGCTAAACTGACAAAATTAATAGTGGCCAAGTCTGTTGTGAGCTCAGAAAAGTTGAGCAGTCAAAAGGTACTGCAGACAAGTGTTAATCCAGCAGATGCAGCAAAAACAAAGCATTCCATTCCATAGCAGACAGGAACTTAAAACTTATTTTAGTGAAAGTTACTTTCTTTTTCAACTCATTTCTATTATATGACATCTTTTGCATTAGCTCAGCAAACGTGGACTCAAAAAAAAGACTCAACATCAAACTTTTCCAACCTTTCAGCACTCAAAATAAAAAAATAGGGATTTTAAAGTGACTTTGAAAAGTCAACTCAATAAATATATTAGCGCTTCCAAGTTTGATTTCCAGTGTGTGCAAAATTAAGTGAATTCAGGTTCCATAGAATAATACAGCACAGAAAAAGAAGCCACTGAACCAAGAGTCTGTGCTGATTGAATTGTAAGACAGGTTGCTACCATTGACTTTAAGACCTTTTGGGCAAGAGGGCAAAGGAGTGAGATGTCCTGAATACAATATTATAAATTACATGTTACATTAAATTCCAATAACTTGTCAACATTTGTTGCCTAAAATTATATATGGAAGGCTTCACCGCTAGAATGAAGCACAGATAGGTTAAGAGATACTGGAGGAGAGAAGCAAAGAGGAAAAAGATCATTGCTAGAAAGTAAACATCAGGTGTCATATTGTTCATGTTTCTCTCTCAATATGAAATTTATGAATTGACAGAAAGCTTTAAGTTAACTACAGGTAACAGTATTATGGTAATAAATTTCTGCTACTTTACCTTACAGCCTTTAGCGGCAGAAAACAACAGAACTGTATTTCATCTTAGAGCCGTAATATTCAATGTTATACGACTAGGATCTAATTACAAGGTCAATCCTTGTAATATGTTGATAAATATATTATACAAAAATAAACACATTGATAAATCCATAAGAACGTCATCGTGAGTTACCAAGAGAGATGAAGCCATTAGCCACAAGAGGCCACCCTAGGCCTGTACTCACTCTCTTGCATCAGACAGAGATTTTTCTTCATTCTCAAGCAACTGCATTTCTCCAATGAGGTAATCCAAATACTTGTCCTTCTGCAACTCCTCCTCTAGAGCATGGTGAACAGCAAGGGCTTGCAAGATAGCACCATTGTAACCCAGTGAGGAAGCATGCGTCACTTCAGCATTTTTCTTCGCAAACTATCATTAAAAAAAATTCAAAGTCAGCACAGACAGATTATAATAACAATCTTATTTATCTGATGAAGTTCATATATACAAATGGTATTTTGAACGAAAATACTGAGCTGATATTGTGCTAATTTGTCTCTGGCCAAAATAATTGTATACTTGTGTAGATATCTAAATGTTGAACATTCGTTCCCTGCTCTTTAACTTTCAACACCTCTTCAAATCTTCAACAATATATCCCTTTGAAAATAAGTTTCCAGATGCAATCTCTCTGCTTGGGGAAGCTTATAAAAAAAGACATTTTACAGGGCTCAAGTTTGGAACTTAACCTTTGACATGTTTTCAACTTAGCTGAATTTATAACACAAGTTAAGTCAATCTTTCAGTAGTATTTAGACGTTATTTTAAGTTAAGATGTATTATTTAAATGTAAACCTCAAATCATTAATTGAATGACAATGAGTTGGCTGTGAAAAAAACAAACAGTAATTAGTATTTTTTATTTGAAATAAGAAGTGCTCATTTTAATAGCATAGGAATATTTGTCTACTAAAACTTGTCCCAATCTGAACAACGTGTTATTACTCATGAACAGCCAAAGAAATAAACTGTCAATTACCTGGAACTTAAAAATCACTGTCACCATGATTTGAGCTTGCAAATATAGTGTTCCAGGAAGGAACTTGTGTCTTTAACATATCCAGTAGTATTCACTACAGTACACACCCAAAATCCCCAAAAATAGCTGAACTAATGTTATTTACTGCCCCTAAGTGTAATACTTCTATGTCATCTAAATAGTGTAATGTCACCAGATTCATACCTGTTTTTAAATCTTTTAGAGTTATTTCAACAAACCTAAAGTCAAAGATCTAAAATGGGGGAAAGCTGATTTTAATCAGATCATATATGGTTTGGCCAGAGTAGACTGGGAGTGTATACTTTCAGGTAAATATGTCTCAGAACAGTGGGATGCATTCAAGAAGGAAATAAGAGTATAGGGCCAACATGCTACAATAAAGAGGGTGAGACCATCAAATCCTGTGAACCCTGGATAAAGGGATATACAGCATTGGATTAAGAGAAAAAAGGACGCTTATGGTAGATACTGAGGGCTCAAAACACCAGAGGTCCTAGAAGAGGGTAGAATGTGCAAGAGGTAACTTAAAAAGGAGATTAGGAGAGCTAAAACAGGAAAGGATAGCAGCAGGTAAAATAAAAGGAAAATCCGAGTGGTTTTAGAGGAGCACTAAAGGCAAGGAATAATAAGGGAAAGAGTATGGCCCGTTAAAGGATCAGAGTAAATAGCTGTGCATGGAGCTAGATGTAGGTGGGTTCTATATGAATACTGTGCGTCAATACTTGTTTGTGAGGGGGACAATATGGGTATAGAAATCAAGGAGAAGGACTGGGAAAATAAATTTTAAAATATGCATAGACAGAAGAGGTTCTGAGTGGTCCGGCAGGCTTAAAAGTAGATACGTCCCCAGGATCGGAGGAAACATAACCCAAGTTGTTGAGTGAGGCAAGGAAGGAAACAGCAGAGGCACTTGCAAAAGTTTTTAATTCCTCTCAGGCCACAGGAGAAGTGCTGGAGTACTGAAGGACAGCCAATGTGGTACCATTGCTCAAGAAGGGAGCAAGGGATAAACCAGGAAACTAGAAGCCACTCAGTCTAACCTCAGTAGTGGGAAACTATTGGAAGCAACTCTGAGGGACAGAATTAATCTGTATTTGGAGAAGGATAGATTAATCAAGAACAGTCAGCATGGTTTTGTTAAGGGGAGGTCATGTCTGACTAACTTGACTGAATTTTTCAAAGAAGTGACCAGATGTAAAGATGAAGGCAATGCTTTTAATATTGCCTACTTGGACTTCAGCAAGGCTTTCAAAGAAGTGCCACATGGGAGACTGAAGCAAAGATAAAAGTTCATGGGATTCAAGGAAATTTGGCAAATTGATCCATAATTGGTTGAGCAGCAGGAAGCAGAAGGTGTGTTCAGGGTATTTTTCCAACTGGAAGTCCGTGTCCAGTAGGGTCCCTCAGGGGTCAGCACTGGGACTCTTGCTGTTTGTGGTTTATATAAAAATGACCTAGGCTCAAATGTAAGACGGTTGATCAATAAATTCACAAACGATACAAAAATTGGTGGGAGGGGTACATAGTGAGGAGGAGAGCCTTAGATTGCAGGAGGATATAGATGGGCTGATCAGTAGTAAATGGAATTCAATCTAAGGTTTTGGAGTAGATTTGTGCTCGGGTTGTGGGTGTTGTGGTTGGTTGGCTTGCCGAGCTGGTTGTTTCATTGACGTTTCATTACCCTGCTAGGTAACATCATCAGTGCAGCCTCCGATGAAGCGCCGTTGTGTTTTCCCACCTGGTTTTTAAACTCTGGAGTCTGTTGAGCTGGATTACCTCACCTTTCACGAAGGTTTTCCTTCGCTGTGCAGTGTACACGGGGTCAAGTTCGATGTGTTTGTTGATGGCTTTCTTCATGGAGTACCAGGCTTCTAGGAACTCCCGTGCCTGTCTCTTGGTGTTGTCCCAGTCGAATTGGTGGTTCTCCTTATCCATGTGGATAGAGATGAGAGTGTATTGGTTGTGTCTTTTTGCAGCCAATTGGTTTTTGTGTACCCTTGTTGTTAATTTCCTTCCTGTTTGTCTGATGTAGTGTTTGTCACAGTCTCTGCAGGGATATTGGAATTCAATCTGGATAAATGTGAAATAATGGACTGGGACAAGGCAAGGGAATATGATGTATCGTAGGGCCCAGGGAAGCACCGAGGATCAGAGGGACCTCGGTGTGGGTGCACACTGGTCTCCCATTATTAGCTGAGACATAGAGTTTAAGTGTAGGGTGGTTAAGCTGGAACCATATAAAACATTGGTGAGGCTACAACTAGAGTACTGCATGCAGTTCTGAAATCCACATTGTAAAACCTGACAGCACTGGAGAGGGTGCAGAGGAGATCGACTAGGGTGTTGCCTGGGATGGACAGTTTCACTTATGAATAGACATTGGACGGTCAAGGAATAAACAAAGAACTACAAATGCTGGAAATCTGAAACAAAAACAGAAATTGCTGGACAAACTAAGCAGGATTTGCGGCATTTGGGGAAAGAAAGCAGAGTTAACTTTTCAGGTCCAGTCACCTGAAATGTTAGCTCCGCTTTCTCTCCCAAGATGCTTCCAAATCTGCTGAGTTTCTCCAGCAATTTCTGCTTTTGAAATTTGAGAAGATTTGTAGCTCAGATTGTGGATGAGATTGTAGACATACTCGCTGAGCCGGTAGGTTTGGTTGCAAATGTTTTGTCACCCTGCTAGGTAACATTGTCAGTGCGCCTCCAGTGAAGTGTTGGTGTTCTGTCCCGCTTTTTATTCATAAGCTTCAGTTTATTAGGATGTTTGGTACCACTTCCGGCTCTATTTCTCAGTGGTTTTTTACACAGGGTCTAATTCAATGTGTTTGTTTATGAAGTTCCGGTTAGAATACCAGCAAGATCTGTGTAGTACACAAATACCATGCAAAGACTGAGAGAAATACTACACTAGCCAAACCAGAAGAAAACTGACAATACAGATATAGTAACACCAACTAGCCACCAAGAGATGCAATTAATTTTCACTTGTCTCACTACACACAGACTACAAGGGACATGAATTCGACTGGGACAACACTTCCATGATCACACAACCCAAACAGAGAAATGCCATGGAATTTCTGGAGGCCTGGAATTCTAACCAGAACTCCATCAACAAACACATTGACTTAGACCCTGTATACAAACCACTGAGAAACAGAACCGGAAGTAGTACCACACACCCCCAACAAACCAAGGCACATACTGACGCTTCACCAGATGCGCACTGCCAATGTTACCTAGCAAGGTGATGAAATGTTTGCAACTAAACCCACCGGCTCGGCGAGCATGTCTACAACCTCAATTTCTGTTTTTGTTTTCTATAGACTAGGGTTGTTTTCCTTAGAGCTGAAGAAATTGAGAGGGGACATGCTTGAGATGTATAAAATTATGAGGGACATAAGATCGGTTAGACAGGAAGAAACTTTTCCCCTCGATGGAGGAATCAATGACTAGGGGCATAGACTAAAATAGGGACAGAAGGTTTAGAGGAGAGGCATAGAAAAAATTTTTCACCCAGAGGGTGATGGAAATCTGGAACTCACTGACTGTAAAGGGTGTTAAATGAAATGAGGATTTCTGCCTCTAAGAAGTATTTTAGACGTACAATGCCAAGGCATACTAGGCTATGAGAAACCAAAAAGCAGGCCTGGCAGCATCTGTGGAGAGAAAGTAAAGTTAATGTTTCAGGTCTGGTGACCCTTCTTCAGAAGTTAGGTAGCCGTTTTTGACTGGTGCAGGCGTGGCAGGCCGAGAGGCCGTTTCCTGTGCAGTAGACCTCTATGACTGCATATCATTACAATGACTGATCGTGTAGGTAAACCAGGTGATATATTAAAACAACAGACTAGTAGATCTCTCAATAAGTAGTTTATGGCATGTCAGACAAAAACAAAGAAAGCATTATAACATGTAATGCACATTAAGCATCTATGACAAACCGGAACAAGCAAGTGTAGCACAATATCTTTTTTACTTCTATGTTATCATTGAGAACCTGATAAGGGGTGCTAAGACTTAATCAACCTGGTAGTATTCTAGGATCTGTGGATTTAATCCTGACTTTTAATGAATTGCAAACCTCTTCAGTTGACTCTGATGCCATAAACCCCATTGGATTGCTATGACCCTCTGTCACAAGCCCAGGGATAAGGTAGTCCACAGATTGGCAAAACAAAGGATGACAGCAGAGTAGGACACTCCAGTCGGAGTTTGTCCACTCACCCGTTCTTCCTCTTCTTTTCTTCCTTCTTTGTTTTCCAACAGAACTAATCCCTATATATATTTCAACATGTCTTCACTCCCAAACAATCAGATTGGACCCCAAAATGTTAACTCTGTTTCTCTGCACAGACATGACAAGAGCTGCTGGTTTCTCCAGCACTTTACGTTTCAATATTGACTGTATTTTTGAAAGAAAGAAAAGTACACCATTCAGAACTCAATGTTGTTAAAGTGGCTACGCAAATACAAATCTTTCTTCCTTTGATCGGATTAGGAAGCTCCACTGAACTCTCATCAGCCTTTGCTCCATAGTTTGGAGTCTACAGATAGAATCAGCAGGTAAAATATAGGAGGTGACATGCTGCCTTTGTTTCTCAATGCGTAGATTTTGTACAAGATCGTGGGCTGGCTCCCTATTTCTTCCTAACAGCTTTCGACTGCCACAGCCTGGGTTGATACCCTGACAGAGGTATTGAAGTTAAAAGATATTGTTGCAGAATTTTAAATACAGTAATTGATGGTTTTTTTAATATGTGGAAAGAAGATAGTAAAAGTATTAACATGAACTTTTTGGGATTAGTTCTGTTGGAAAACAAAGCAGAATTACTAGTTCTGAGGAAGGGTCACCGGACCAGAAACGTTAACTCTGATTTTTCTTCACAAATGCTGCCAGACCTGCTGAGCTTTTCCAACAATTTCTGTTTTTGTTCTACTACCTGCTCAGACTTTAGCAACTCAAATTTAAATAGCTCCCAGTTATCGATTTATACAAACAATTGCTGGTTAGTTGTGGAACTCAAAAGTTGCTAAAAAGAGACAATGAGTTTAAGCTTTTCATCTTGCACTGATGTAAAAAACATACTGGAAAAAAGGGACAATTGAAGATAATCAGTCAAGTTTCCAGTGTGATTCATTTGCTCTTGCTAGATGTTACATATATTAACACACAGGATCCTGTTTATAGAAGTAAATGGAATTTACAGTGTATATTTTTCATGAAACACAGTAAAAAGGATCAATGGACACTGCCAGTCTTTATTATATCCCATGGCAACACCTTAACCAATTAGAATCCAAATGCCTGTTCTGAGAATTAAGATTCACAATTAACTGCTCTTCTGCAGCTCAATGCCAATGACGGCCTGACCAATCAACATCCTCATCGCATCCTGTATAATCCTATATACTCCCCAACCAATTTACCAAAAGTCTTTACTGACTGCATGATAGAAAGCCTAAGACTTTGTCTCCTTTTAGCAGTGCTTAAGTTATCCACTAACACAGACTAAAGAAACCACTACTTGTATTTAGTTTACCAGAAATCTATCAAAAAACTTACTCCGTTGTCAGTGGAGAGATCCTACAAACTTCCCAAACTCAAACTGGAAATGTGTTCCTCTCCCTGCACCCTCTGTCCATTTCCAGCGCCACCTCTAATTCACTATTAGCAAAGACCCATCAAATCCATGAATTTATAAAAGTATAGCTTAGTTCACATCTGTCACAAAGCAGAGATCAGAGTTTGTTACAAACATAAACCAACTTTTAAATTTTAAGCGCTGCTGGCCCAGAACATAAGTTCAAAGCACCCTCCAATCTGTAATTACAAATTCAGAAGGAATTTGTAATTTTCAAATTCTACAATGGCACTTAGCAACAATTAGACTTATCACTTCAAAGCTCCTTTTCATATCAGTGCTTTGGGCATTATGTAAAATAATGCTCCTTGTCCTCAAAAACAGGCCATCATCTAACTACGTAATGCCCCAGGTAATCCACTCGTCTAGATAAATTCTGGCAAGTGAATATAAACATAAATATACAATTAGTACAAGATTAATTATAACAGGTTGGTCAAAGGAACAACATTCCTTTCCTGCAGCTGCCACTCGATCATATACTGCTTCCATAACTGTCTCAATCTCATTGCGTATTATCGGCTGATTTCTGATCTAGTCAATTTACCAATAATTAACTAAGAGATAAGCAGTAGGTCTGGCAGCATCTGTGGGGAGAAAGCAGAGTTAATATTTCAAGTCCAGTGACTCTTCATTAAAAAGGTTAGCTAAGAAAGCAGGAAAGTAAGAGCTAACAGTGAGTACGTGCTGAATGCAACCCATATAATGTGATCATGGGTTTAGGAGTACATGGGAATGGGTGACCGTGCTAAAAACAACCCATATCATAACAGGACCAGGTGTGAGGTAAGTTAAAAGAAAAGGAAGGATGGAATTAGGCTCTAAAGTTATTGATCTCAATGTTGAGTCCTAGAGGTTGCAGATTCCCCAAACTGGAAATGAGATGTTCTTTGAGCTTGTGCTGAAGTTCGCTGGAACACTGGCAGGGTTGCAACAAATGCTGACGTGGGAACACGGTGGTGGTGTATTGAAGTGGTAAGCAACTGGAGGCTTGGAGTCATTTTTGCAGACAAAGCACAGGTGTGGGCCAAGGGCTGGGCAACCGCCTACTCTCTGTCCAGAAAATGACCCCAAGCTTGCAGCTACCCATACTTCAACGTTTTCTCACTCTTAGCTCTTGTTAACACTTATTCAGCTTTTCTTCTATCCTGGCCTACTATTTATTGTCTCCTTGTTTACCTCCCCCTTTTATCTCTCCCTCTGAGCTCTGATTTCCTTCCTGCCACCAACTTCAGCAAAATAAAACACTTTGTCTTAGCTACCATCAATTCTGATGAAGAGTCACTAGGTCAAAATATTAACTCTGCTTTCTTCCCACAGATGCTGCCAAACCTGCTGAGTTTCTCCAGCAATTTCTGTTCTTGTTTCAGGTCTCCAGCATCCCCAGTTCATTGTTTTATTATAGAAGAGAAAAGCAGAAGAATTGTCAAGTGAACACACACTTAGAGGCTGAGGAAGATAGTCCAGTGATGATAGAGAAATAATTGTAAAAATGTTTAAACAACGAGTTATTCTGCTCAACGTGGACGATTAACACTAAGGGGACAGTGGATGGGAGGAATAGAGGGGAAAGTAAAATCAATACTAAAATCTCTTACTTGGAAAAAACTAAATTACAAATGCTTCATCAATCTGACCTTTTTAACGTCCTGAATGTCTGGATATGCCAGAGCAATTGGGGCGATCCTCATGGCACCTCCATTTCCATATGAACCTTTTCCTTTAAACTGTTCCCTTGCTGGTTTAAAGACATCGTTACAGTTTGGATTTAGAAGTTTCTTAAATACGCGAACGACACCATTTCCATACCCACGGTTCGGCTGTTCTTTGTATTCTTCAGCAAACCTAAGGCAGTAAAGGCAAAAGTAATGTGTTTGTTATTTTTCTATAAACTTCAAACAGTGCCTCACTCAGATTATTAAAATCAAATATACACTGAGCAGTAAACTATTTTTCAAACCACATCTCAAAGAGGGATAATCAGCATTGGCAATGCTATAATTTTCTCATCCAAAAGTACTGTAAAAATTCAGCAGGACTAGGACCATCTATGGAGAGCTAAATGGAGTCAACATTGAAACTCGCTGGGCTCAATGAGACTGAGTAACTTCTTCATTCCAACAGTTTTGGTTTTTATTTCACATCCCCAGCATCTACAATTATTGCTTTCATATTACATACTTTTCTTAGATCAGTCACCAGATCAATTTACAGTACACTCAACTAAACAGTAAATGCTCCCCTTAAAACTTGTACTCTAAAAAGTATTTACCTTATTCGTCTACCTTAGACAAAGGCAATCCTGTATCCAGTCTCTCAACAGAAACCTAATTTCTTTTATTATCAGCCTGGAAAATGATAAACTAATGGCAAGTACTTTATCTGGTTCTATCTTTCATCTACCACAGTACGACTGAACGGTTCAGTTATTCCTGCTTTATGGAGAACATGCCCGACTAGAGGGATCCATTGTAGCCATAATGATAAATTAGTACTTAATCTTCATTTTAACTGTACATAAGCAAGAGTTACTCATATGCAGTTGCCCTATAATGACTTTCTTGGCTTCTGAGTGACTGTCAGAATATAGAACCAGACTACTGCGTTCAGGCCTGTATTTACACTTCACACAAGCAAATAGTTCTAATCAGAATTATTGTCCTGTTCATTAACTACATGATCTAATCTTGAATATTAACAGGTCCTGCTGCAAACACCAACTTTGGAAGTGATTTCAACAGCCTTGCAACTATGTAAAGATATTTATCCTTCCCTATCTTCTAAATATTTCAGATCTGTGGTCCTTGGCTTTAGATCAGTCAACAACTGGAAATTTACTTACCCTATTCCATCCTTCACATAAACATTCATCTATCATTCACCTTGTAACCTGCATTATCCTAAACGAAAAGGACGCAATTTTTCAGGTCTGCTTTCCTATTTTTATTTCCTACACCAGGTAACAACTTAGTGAGCTTGCAGAATACTATCTAAAGCTTGACAATCGACCTATAGTGTACAGCCCAATATGCATGCCTCAACGATTTCAAGATTTCTAAGGCTCATCATTGATTGTCTCTTGGCTTTTATGTTCTATGTCCATTGATAAAATCTAATACTCAATTTGTATTAACAGCTTCATCAATGCAAGATAATGACTTTACTGTACTCTAAACACAAACAAGTGGATTCCTTGTTTGCATGTACTCTTCTTTCCACAATATCAAGTTTGTTTCAATTCACATAATACCTAGTATTTTTTCCTGTTCAAATTATATTAGCACCAAGTTCTATTTTCACATTTTTAGCCCATTCCCAGATATTGTCAATGATCTGGTGCAGCTTCCTTTCAGCATCCAAGAATGAACTATACCTCCTATGTTGGTATCATTGCAAATGTTGACATTATAGACCTTGAGTGAGTATCCAAACTATATGCGATCAAAGTCAATTCTATACTGCAAACTTTTCTCGTAATTTCCTGGATCACACCTTACCATTGAATATATAGTGTAACTCCCCTATTTACAATATTAAACTTCATCGAAGAAATAATTAATTATTGCTCTTAAAATCCATGCTGATTGCTAACGATTGTTTTCATAATCTAGATGCATGAGAATTTGAAGTTTAGTAATAAAGTACATTTAAGAGTTTATCTAATGTTAAAGACTAACTGGCTGGCAATTAACTACAACGCAGTCTCTCCTAAAAATATGTACTAGATTAGCCATTCCTCGAGATAGGACTTCTTGCCTCATCTCCCTTAGGATTGAAAAATATTTTTCACTAAGTCCTAGCACAGTAGCTTCTCTATATTAACTAAATAATTCAAAGTTTTCTTTTTTTCTATACCACTCATGTTCTCAAGATTCAACTTCTCTCCAATATCTTTTAGTGAAATACTTTGTAAATATTTATTCCATTTTCTGATGTACAAATTGACAAGGGTCCCTCGACCCGAAATGTTAACCTCTGATTTCTCTCCACAAAAATTGCCAGACCTGCTGAGCTTTTCCAGCAATTTCTGTTTTTGACCATTCTTCTTTCTCCCAAATCCCATTTTACTATTAGTAATCCATGTTTTACTAACATACTTGGAAATTTCTCTTCCATTCTTTTTAAACAATTCCTGAACTCTTTCTCAACTTTCCTTATCCTCCACTTTCAAATTATTTTTCTAGTCTCTATAGATTCGCTGCTCCAAATAAAGTTAACTTCTACCTCCATAAAAGGCATGAGTTTTCTCTCTTAAAAACTGAGAATTAATTTAAAATGCTGCACTTCCACAATCTTTTTTTATTCAATATAAAAACTCTACTGTCACTCTACAATCTAATACCAACCTTAGCTTCTATCCCACTGAACACATTCTTCATCCTTCTAACATCTGTCTCAATACAATTTGATTTTGTAGTTTTTGTTGTGGATTTCCCAGTCTAAATGGATAATTGTATCATGACCATTCTTCAGTTCCCAGTTTAAACAACCTCCTTATTCTCCTACTTAATCATTTTAGTTGTACAGAGTTAATCTCATAGTCTAGATGTAACCACTCCTTGAGGAATGACTGCCATCTGTTTCAGAGCCATTGCCACTACCTGAAGTGGAATTCTCTTTCTGACATCAGAAAGTCAGCTTAAAAAGATTTCTATAATCTTTCAATTTATTCTAGCACATTGCTGGATAAGAAATCCTGAGTTTACAGCCTGTGAAATCCTGTTCCTGAATGGTTCCCCAATCTCCTGAACTCAATTAGTTGGGTTTATTTGATAGTCCTGTCCAGAAACACCGCCAGAACGCAAAAGCTTCAAATCTGTTTGAGAGCTTAAGCGTCTCTAGCTACTCAAAATAATGTTCACTTCCAATTTTTCTTTACTCTCCTATAGTTAACTATCTCTGTCACTTATATGTGTGATTATACTCAAAATCATGTTACAAAGAAAAAGCACTCTCCCACCCCAATGATACCACATCGTCTTCATCCTCTTTACAGATTCTGACAGTTTGGGATTGACCAATAAGAGCTGCTCAAACTTGCCTGAGTCAACAGCTAGCACTGAAAACACGCAACTGAAAAGTCTTACAATACTACCTGTTTTATTTTGTTCCACTTTAGCCTGTAAAGTTTATTATTTTGTCCTCCCAAATCTGCACCAAAATTCGCATTCCAGAAGTTCCAACATGTTGTCTGCTCTTACCTTATTTCATTACCAGATCACTCTATGACATGCTTTGTCCTACACTCCTCAGAATGGCCTGCATACATCAGTTGTTACATTTCTCTTGCTTCTGTGATATAAATCAATTGTCTCCCATGCAACAGGCTCCAGGTACAGTACTTAATTATTGCTAATAATAGAACACTAGGACCTAGTTCTAAGCCACATGAGAAGTAGGTTATAATCAGGGGTGTTTTACAGAAAGAATTTTACCTCATTTCAGAGGAAGCCAAAAGCAATGCACATGTAAAGATTCAATATTCAGGTTTTTTTTTAAAAAAAGTATCTTAATGGCTTTATTTTCTAAAAGGTAAAATTAATTGAGGGGAGCATCATTGAAGAGAGGCACCTATTTTCCTCTGGGAAATAAAAACTAGCAAGATAAAATAATTAAACTTTAGTTTATTCTTACTTTTTTACTGGACAATCTTGTTATGCATTTTTTAAGATGTAAAATTTGAGGAAGGAGTTAGAAAAGAAAATATGAAGGATATAGCTGTGTGTCAGTTTTCTCTCATGAATCAGAAATTCTGGACTACAAGTCCCATTTGAGAAACTAGAACACAAAAATCTATACCAAAACCCCCTTTATTTCTTCTTCCCACCCGTCTCCCCCCTATTTCGCTAAAACAAAAGAAGTCTTTCTGCTTTGGGAAGAGTAAATAAACTGAAGAAGCCAGTCTAGAACTTCTCTGCACAGCTTACAGTGAATATTTTCACAGGCATTTTACTAATCTTAATAGCCCACCCTATTCTGGTAGCACAGCAAATCCAAGAATGAAGGCGGCTCGAAAAACACCTACAAAAGATCCTGGCCCTCCACAAAAGTGCACACTAGTTTCAGTTTATTAAAGATGTAGAAATATTAACAACTGCCTGCCTTTGTGATAAGTGAAAAAAGATGTGATCAGTATTATCTGTTCCAAAATAAGGGGAAGTACTATATAATAAAATTCTACAAACCTCTTCTGGTTATCTTTAACTTTTGGTTACTGACCCCGATGCCAGTGGAATCAATTTCTTCCTACTTACTCTGTACAATAATATGAGGGATTTTGACAATGCCCTAACTCCTAGAGTTAGAACCTTTATTTGAGTATTCAGGGCATCTAATACCCTGGACATTGGAAGTTTTTGACGTTCAATTTGGCAGCTAGTATGCTTCTAGGGCAGAATAGGAATGAAAAAGAATGATTCAAAATTGTTTCATCCTTCACAAATATTTGGTCCAGATAATGGGCTTTGAACCAGTAACCAAAATGATTATTCAAAAGAGAAGGTCTGAGGCGCAGTTTTAAAGCAAGGGAGAAGTGGAGAGGCATAGAGATTTAGGGAGGGAATTGCAGAGCTTAGAGCTTGGGCACCTAAAAGTATGACCACCAGTAGTGGAGTGAGAAATCAAGGCATAGAAGCACACGAAATATAAATACGTGCAACAGGAAAAGAAAAACTATTCTGCATTGAGACACAGTGTCTTTTCAACAATATGTTTAAGTCCTTTGCAGATAAAGAGAATATAAATTTCAAAGATCACAATGTCACAGCAAGTGTATCTGAACAACAAGCAAAACATCATAGAAAACAATGATGGGATGTTAAGAGTTCAGTATATTTGCAATGACTTTTTTAGGTTAAGTCAGAATACTGTGTCACAGACAATTTAACAAGATCTCCACAGTACAGTAGTTAACCCTTTGAACAAAATGTATTACCTTTTAGCCATATCCATTTCATCAAAGTCTTGTTTTGAAATCAGCGACTGTGCCACACACCTCGTCATTGCTGTATCATCTGAATACACTAAAGAACCTGAAAATTAAATTCACTGTCTAAAATAATGCACTGTGAACAACCAAAATATAGAAAATACATAAATATAACAGTAGCTAAAATCAAACAATAGCCTCAGGGTACAGTAGCAGTTAGTACATGGCCACAAGACAAAAACATTTACTATATCCATATAAATAACAACCAAGACTTGTAGTATTCATGCAGGCTGACAAGTACAGTTGCAAAAAAGCATCCCTTTGTTTAATATATTGCATTGTTAAAAAAATAGTCAGTCAGTCAGTCAACAACCTAAAACAGTAGCTCTGCTCCAATCAATCTACAGGTGCTACCTGAGCTACTGAATATTTCCCACATTGCATTGTATGTTAAAACATTACAACCCTGTTCTATACCAAATACCAACACACATGATGGTAGCAATCTAAGTAAGCAGAGGAAAAGCAAGACTGCACTGATTGTTTCTTAGGGTCAAGAAGCTAAGCATCTGGGATCAGTATCCACAAGCCACAGTAGTAATGTGGTTTCTGGGCAATACTGAACTCCAGGATGTTGAGATTCAATGATGGACATGCCGCTGACATCAAGAGCAAATGGTCAGATTCACATTTTTTGGAGATGGCTATTATCTGATACTTGTATGGCATAAATATTACTTGCCACTTATCAGCCCAAGCCTAAATACTGCCCAGGTCATGCTGCATAAGGGTGTAGACTGTTTAGTTATACAATCAAACAACCCCAATTTTGACACGATGATGGAAGGTAGATTATAAATGAAGCAACTGAAGATGGTACGGCTGCAAGAGTTCCTTTGGGCAACTCCTAATGATGACTGGCCTCTATCAAATACAAACACCTGCCTTCGTGTATGGTTTGATTCTGAACAATGGAACATTTACCTCTGACTGTCACTCACTTCAATTTTAATTGAATGCCAAAATTGGTCACAATTTGTTTTTGACAACATGAGAGTCATTCTCTCCTCACCTTTATGATTCAGTTCTTCTGTTTATATTTGGAGCAAGGCTGTAAGCACGGTTTGGAGCCAAACAATCCAGACCTACCCAAACCGAAGTGGTGAATGGCAAGCAAATCATTGGTAACTGCTACTTGACAGTAGCACTGAAAACATCTATCACTTCACCAATGATCACATGTAGGCTGATGAAGTGGTAATTAACATTTGGTTTTATGCTGCTTTTTGTGAATGGGGCAAACAGGGATAATCTCTGACACTTCAAATGATAACAGGCTAATAATAACATCTAATGTGCTCAACCAGTTCTTCGTATCGCATGGCAATGATTTGAGATGCCTCATGAGTGGCAACTGTGATTGAAGGAACCTCAGGAAGAAGCGGAGATGGATCATTCACTCAACACCTCTGACTGCAGATGGCTGAACCCTTCAGACTGGTCTTCTGTACCAACGTATCAGTGCTTAATTTTCCACAGTTACTCAGGACAACATATGTGATCACACAGCAACCTGAAAGCTTTCATAGAAGCTAAATAAGTCAGTCTGTTTTTAATACCATGTATAATGATTACACACTTAAATAAACATGCCATACAGCTACGAAACAAAAGCACCTTATGTTTCAAGTAAGCACCATGCAATCTTCTATATTTAACAAGTAGTTCAACAAATCTACACCGTCACCACTATCTCCAATTTTCCTGAAGGCGTTTGTTGGTCATTCTCCCATCTACATCTCCTCCATACAGATCTGTTGTTCCTTTATTTTCCCCATTACCATTTAATCTTCCTTGCACCATTACCCCTCTTATGATTTAGACTCTCGTCTTTCGATTCAAAGATTTTTCTTTTATTTTGCCCCCTTTATTTTGCCCCCTTATCCAGACTCTGTACTTATATAAACCCTGTTGCCCTTCTAACCTTTTCCAATTCTGCTGAAAAGTCCTCAACCCCAAATATTATTTCTTTTTATTTTCTATTCCCAGCCTCACAAACACAACTTCTTCACAGAAAAGTTACTGCTGTTAAAATAATCCAACATTTGCTTGTGCCACAATGAAGTGGGGAAACCATTTGAAAAGGTTAAAGCTGATCCTACGTGGAGTTACCAGTCAGTGTGGACAATCATACCTGCATTATTTCCACAAATAGGATAACATCTTATACACAACATTTATCCAGCCTTAAGCCTACTACCTTTCTGAGCCGTAAGACAGAGCACAGACAGGGGCAAGACTCGAATCCTGTTGTTTACTTTTCTGATGGAAACTGAACTGATACTATTCGTGGAAGTAGACGAAAAAAATAACTGGTTTCCAAGAAAGGTTGCGTCCAGATTCAGAACAGTATAAACTGTCAAAAAGAAAATGGACCGGGCAGTCCAAAACTAAACATGGATCATCCCAATTTAGCTTTTGCGTGAAGTTTTTCGACAACAACTCATGGGATGCACGATGAAGGGCAGCCGATGAGTAAAATACCAGAAAAGGGCGGGGGAACGGTAGGGGTTTTATTTTTGTTGCAGAGGGGGTTCTCCACAGCCCCCGGGGGCGGGTGAGATATTGACATCTCCGGGCTCTCTGCCCCCATCGACGTGCGGTCGGTGCTGGTGAGCTTTCGGGCATTACCTTCCTCTTCCCTGTGCTCCTCCAGGGCGCGGACAGCTTCGATCACGTCCTGCAGCCGAACGAGCTCCTTGCCCTCGAACCCTCCGCCGATACAATCCCCCAAGAGCGCGCCAGCCATGGCCCCGTAGAAGCGGGACAGAGCGGGTACACTGGGTACCTTACTCACCGCCGACATGTTGGTTCGGGGCGGGGCATGAGGGCAGTGGCGCGAGGCGACCGCTGATCGGCGGCGGGGCTGTCCAATGGCCACCCGCGGGACAACGTCACTGCCGAGCCATAGCCAATTAGAAAACGGTATCTGCGGCTGGAGGCGGGATCTCCAGGCGTGGTCCAATGGGATCTGCGGTTAGGTGGGGCAGCCGTCCAATCAGGTGTGAAGACTGTCTGACATCTTCACGGCAAGGTGAGGCGGCCCTTCAGCCCCTCTGGTGGGTGCTGGTGATCACACGTCTATCCATAACAAAAACAGAAGTTGCTGCAAAAAGCCCAGCAGGTCCAGTAGCATCTGTGACGAGGAATCAGAATTAACATTTCGGGACCGGTGACCCATCCTGAGAACTGATGGTAGCTGGGAAAATGTCGGTTAACATGTAGAACATAGAGGGTAAGGAGTAAAGGATACGTGGGGATAGAGCCCAAAGAGAGAGAACAGACAAAGGCGTGGATAACGATCTGGTTAGAATAGTGAACAGCTATTAATGAAAATTGTTAATGACTAATAACAGGTACTGTGTGGTGATAACAAGGCCTGGTGTGTGGGATTGGGGCTAGGACACGGGAGTGTTCATCCCCTAAAATTATTGAACTCAATATTGAGTCTGGAGGGCTGTACGGTCCCCAAGTGGAAAAATGAGGTGTTGTTCTTCCAGCTTGCACTGAACCTCGCTGAAACACAGCAGCTGGAACACTGACTTGCTTCAGTCCTGCTCTGGCCCACACTCACAATGCTTTCTCCGATATATCGACGATATCATCAGTCCTGCTTCCCTGTCTCATCTGGAATTGGAAAAGTTCATCAATTTCACTTCCAATTTCCACCCCACCCTCACTTCCACCTGCTGTATCTCTGACTAGTCCCTTCCCTTCTTCAACATCTCTGTTTCCATTTCTGGGGATAAACTGGCCACTAATATCCACTATAAACCCAACAATTCCCACAGCTCCCTGTGCTATATATCCTTGCACCCTGCTTCCTGTAAAGACTCCATTTCATTCTCCCAGTTCTTACATCACCATTGCATATGTTCCAATGAGGCCAACTTTGACAAAGGAGCCTCAAAATGTTCACCTTCTTCCTCAACTGAGGACTCTCCAGTACTGTTGTTGACAGGGCTCTCAACCGGGTCAGACCCATCTCCTACACTTCTGCCCTCACCTCTTCTCTTCTTTCTTCAACAGCAATAGGGTTCTGCTTGTCCTTACCTACCATCCCACCAACATCCACATCCAAAAGATGATCAGACGCCATTTCTGTCACCTCCAGCAAGATGCCACCAACAGACACATCCCCTCCCTTATCTGCCTTCCGCAGGAACCGCCTTGGTCCACACTTTCTTCACTCCCAACATACCCC
>NW_025967926.1:0-25000 GCF_021869965.1 Rhincodon typus | reverse complement strand
TTACCGAATGTGTTTTTAACTGTCCAGCTACTTTAGGCTGGTTTTGTTCCACTCTATCTTCAAAGCTACCTCCAACAGTTGCCACTTTTTAATCTCCACGTGGTTATTTACATCCTGCACAATTTACCTACTATCCCTGCTTTAATGGGCGCATTGGTTTTCTATCTCCATTGTCTTAGATGTTAAATGCACTCGGCAAGGAAGAAAATATCAAACAGAAAAGAAAGCAGTAAAGCAATAAAAGCTTTGAAACATCATCTTAAGAAAGAAAAATGGATAGATTATTAAATATACTGACAATTCAGGGTTACGTTGAGGCACTAATGACAAAACTAAATCAGAACCATTCATGCTCGAATTAGATGTATTTTAATGTCAGATCAGTTGAGACAAACCAAGAAAATTGATTTAACGTTCTTGGATCCTATGACCAATATAGCATTTTCAAACAAAACACTTTCACAAGAGTCCAAATCTAAGCACAATTTCACAAAGCTTGAAAAAAACCAGTGATTGTAACTAGCTTTACGCTGTAATCATATTTGGTACATGATACTATCCCAAATATTTTGAAAATCTATTCAACAATATTTTGTACTATAGTGATTGTTGGACATCATACTATTAATTTAAATCATAGATATTTTCAAAGTTTTTTTTTGTCTAGAAAACAGAGATCATCTATGAGTAAGCTTATGCTTAAATAAATAAGGCTCTTGTAGTGCAGTGGTGGTATCCTATCTCTGAGCCAGGAAACTGGGGTACAAGTCTTACCTGCTCCAGAGGTGTGTAATAACATCTCTGAACAGGTGGATGAGAAAATGTCCACACACGAGTAGACAAATTATACAACTTTTTCTGAAAATAGTTTTTTGATGATTAGAAACGATAAACAAACATTATATACAAGTTGGTCTGTCCAGATTTAATTCAAATTGACAACTCATGTTCAATAATAATTACGCACTTACCACAGTTGCGTTCTCCATCTCCCAATTGAACTCGAATGAAGTTCTCCATCCAGAATGGATCACAGAGACAACGTTTATTGAAAGAATCACACCGACCATGGTCTGAACAATTCAACTGACAGACTTTAATCAGGAGATGGAAGAGAGGTGAAGGGAGGGGAGTAAAGCAAATCAGTAATGTTAGCTTAAAATCATGCTTTTTAACTCTAATATCTAGCATCAAGAAAAGAGTTTCTTGTTATAGATACTATACCATCATTAGCATTGATGTGCATGCAAGCTTGTGAAATTTTTTAAGAAAGTAACAGAGTATACCAATCCAACACATTCTAACTTTCCTTTTAAGAAAAGAAAGAGTGTGGTACACGTCAAGTACTAGTTGCTTTGTAGACTTCTGTTGAAAGAAAAATATGGAGGAGCCTTACACTTGCTACAGAGCCGGGACCATGTGCAGATATGAGACTGTCCCAGAGTATATGCTAGTACTAGTATTAATAGAAATAGAATCTGCCCTCCTTGCTTTAGTATATCCACAATACTTTTACCCAATATTTGACTGTAATAGGTTGCTTCTTGAATTAAAATAGGCAGTTGACAAAACAAATTTTGAGGCATGTGATTTGATCCGCTGCATTAAAACCTCATTCGAGTGCATAATTCCTGAATGCATGTGTGAAATGAGCTTGGATAAAAATAAATCAAATTAAAAGTCAGAAATTCTAAGTAGTGAAGCAAATACAATTCCACTGTGCTTCACACAAACATTGGTGGATAATTCAATGAAATTTTTAAAAGTAGGACGACAGTTTTAATTTTGTTTTCTCCTTATTTCAACCTTATATGAGGAAAATGTTTTGACTTGAGCACATAATGAGGATAGATTTGCTTCACTACCAATAATAATGCAACAGCCATACAGATGTCAGGGAAGGGAACTCAGCATTTTTGCAAAGCATCAAGGACAAGATTTGAGGCATTCAGTAGAAACAATCGTTTGACATTTGGTTGCCTCCTCCAGTCAAGGGATTAAAAAATAAAATGGAATAAGAATGCACTTTATCAGAGGAGGTAGTGTTGAACTATTTTCATTCGCTGATCCTAGGTTTTGCCCTAGTTAGTGCTGGCTGTTTCATTAAACCTCTATATTAAAGCTCTCCATATAGAAAATATAATGGCTACCAATCTGTTCTCTATTCTTTGATCTTCTCTATAAAGTATTGAAGTATAACAAGCAACAAAAAGCCAGAAGTTCATAATTCATTCCTAGATTAAAAACTGACACAGTGTTCAGGAATAGTTCAAGAATAATTCATTGGAAAAGCATATTCGGCACCCACAAATGGTAATAAAAATACCATATTCATTTCCAGTCTCTAAGATCTTGGGATCAGAGTTTATTTTCTATCTAAATTAAGCTAAAAGGGAAAATAAAAGAATCACCAGCTTTTTGACCAGGAAGTTTAATCAAAGGGATAGATTTTCAGTAATCTCTCAAAGACAGCCAGGTGGAGAAGTGAAAAAGAGTAGGAGGAGATTCTAGAGATGTTTTGGGTGAGTGAAGATGAGACTGCCAGTGGCGTAGGAACTAAAAAAGAAAAAAATCCTCAAGTGGCCTGAATTATAGCTGTGTAGATACCTTGGAAGATTGTAAAGCTTGAGGAGCGTAGATAGATAGGGAAAACTAAACTATGGAGTGATTTGAAAATAAGGATGAGATTTCAACATCAAGACTTTGCTTGACCTGTAGCCAGTATAGGTCTGTGAACACTGGGGCAATAATTTGAAAGCATTCTCAACTCTGTACAATCAAACCAAATCCTGCTGGGTCAAATCTATACAAAAGATTTTAATAAATAATGCTCACTCACTGACTGTATTGACTTGGAGAGCCCGGAAAACTAGGAAGTCTGATTTCTGCTTCCGAAATTTATTCTTCAGTATCCGAGCAACATCCTGGCCCCTCAACACCTGATGAGCTTGTGTATTCCTCACACAAAAGATAATCTGTGTACTGTGAAAGCAAATGAGAGGAAGTACAATTCAAAAACACTTGTGACCCATAATTAGCAGTTACAGACCAGCCAAGCTTTACACAATTTTCTCACATTACCTTTAAAGTAAAGAAATCATTCGAGTTTTTTTGCAAGTCAGTAAATATTTGGATAAAGACTTAGTTATATGCAAGTTCTCAACATTCTACTGTTGCTACTTAATGCAAAATTGAGAATTATTTTCTCAGCAGTCACCTCCAGTAATGTTCATCCTTGCAAACACACAAAAAGCTCCTCACCTCTGTTCGGTGTAAGGTTGAATTTTTTGCACAGTAATGTCCGAATCAAGGACTCCAAGGAGGACAGCTATTTGCCTAAGTAACATGCCCTTTTGTCTCTCAGTTAACCGGCTGACACTGACATCCAGGATAATTTCTACAAGATCATTCTTTTGGGGATCTGAAAAGAAAATAGTGTCAAAGCTGTTAACTTCAGCTGTCAAATCTTTTAAGGTCCTTGACTTTTATGAACATTCACTTAACTCAATCCTACGTACAATGTTCCATGCAGCAAAACAGTAGACTTGAATGAATTCATCTAGATCTAGGGCACCGTCATGCTTCTGAAATTGTGCAGCCAACGGTTGTAAAAATACATAACATTAAAAACAGCAGTTTCATTATCATACAATACATGATAATGAAACATGTATAAACGGTTTTTATGAGTGAATCAAGACATCCATATTTTGAAAAAAAGAAACCGCCTTGAATTCCTATCTCATACTTTTCAAGCAAAGGACAACTGTGAACCTCCCTTAAGTAGAGTGTAAACAATATTGTATAGTTCAGATTATCAGATTAAATCGGAATGAGATGTTGAATCAAGTTAAAATCCAAGATATCAGGATTTGGAAACTAAATTATTAACAATCCTTCTAGATTAACACCCAATCTTACAGACCCAATATTATTGAAAAAGAATGCACCAGAAGTACAAACACATGTGACACAATTAGTGCATACAGTGGAAAGCAGACATTAGCACATACAAGTGAAAGAAATGACTTACCTAGTCAGCAAATGGGCACACAAACTTAAGGTAGAAATTAGCTGAAATACAAGTGACTTTGGTGCCTGAAACTGTCCTGGATATGGCAACAATGAAAACCCATTTCAATCAACTGGCAGATTAAGCGCTTCAGCACATTCACATTTGGTTTCCAGGCTCAGATTTTCTTTACATAACAATTTCACTTGAATTGTAAAGACTGCATTTGTATAAATGAGACATCTCCAGGAATGAAAGCTCAAGAGCCCTCCAGCAAAATAAAGCTGAAGCATGTCCAATTTTCTGGCTTGTCAATTTCATCACGTTTGGGTGTAAAATGGGTCCACTTTGATTCTTGTGCATGTTTTTGCTTTCTATCATTAGCAACTTGGATTTGTTGATTTGACTGTCATCTCTGGATCAGTTAGCTTGGGTTTTAACAATACAGTGAAATTTGAAAGCATCATCTAACTGAAAGTGAACTGTGGTATGCAGACATTCTAGATTGTTGAAGGTGCCATGTTTTGAATGGAATGGAATTGAATGGAATCCAACAAAGCAGACAGACAGGATAAGTGGATATTAAAAGTCCCAGGATGCTTCTTGAAGACTAGCAAGGAAGTGTCCTCCAACACTAATGACATTTTCCCCCTACAACCAAGCCCAGAAACATCAGAACAACTGATGATTCAACCTCCGTTTGCAGGATGTTGCTGACTTACAATAATTTTGAGATGTTCTATAATTGCAAATATTAGTCATTATTTCAAAGCACACTTCAGAAACAAGTGTTGCTAATTTATATCCTCGTAGAAATATGTTGGCTCAATGACAATGTTAAAAAAAGAGTTAAAATATTACACTAGATCTCAAAATAAATGAATTATGAAGGGACACCACACTTCTCCGACAGAAAATATAGCTGGTACTCGATTTTGGCAGTTATTCCTTGTTTAAAAAAAAACGTTATGCCAGATTTTTGACTAAACACAGCAGGCCATTGGAAGATCAATTTCTACTCACCAGGTCTGACTTCCAGTGTTGCCCTGTCGATATGATTTTCTCCTTTTGCATCAGTTACTTTGAGACAAAATGTATATAGTCCTTCAACCAAATTGGACAGGAAAAGCACAGGCTGGTGATCAGTGTTATTTAGCACATCCTATTACAGATTAGTAGAAAATGCAAAAGATAAGAGAAATGAACTTTTAAGGGCAATTTTTTCAAAGAATCGCAAGTGTACAATCCACTTTCCAATATGCCGATGCATATCAAACATCATACTACAGTTAAACAACAATCTAGTCATAAACCTCTAATTGCTCATTATAATGAAAAATTCAACATTTGTAATATATTTCTGGTCATGGTACAGAAACATTGCTATATTATCCAATTATAGGAGGAAATAAATAATTGATAAACTGCTTGAATTCTTTCTCATTTTCCAATACTGCTCTCATTACAATTATCAGAGCATGACATTCCTGCATCAGACTCTTAAACTAAACACTATTGACTGATACTATTGAATGTTTGGCTGCTTTGTGCATATTTACAACTGGTAATGATCATAAGTGTGTGTCCTTGGTCAAAGCAATGGTGAATAGCAATATGTAAAACATCACATCATGATAACAATGAAAAACAAAAACTAACAAAAATGTGATTTCATATAAAATATAATGCTTTAATTAGGCACTTTGTATTACCATGGTATTTCTATGTGATTTACCTATTCCGGAGAAACCCTGACCTCAACATAAATCTTAGACACCAATCCCCATGACTCAAATATGCTACTCAAATCAAGCACTCAGTGCAGTCCAGATACAGATTTAAAATTAAAAGCTGCTTGCCAAATCTCCGAAAGCTTGGGAAGCATTACAGTGAAACAGCAGATCTTTGCTTTTTAAAAGACTGCCTTGAGGGCAATGAGGCAGTGTGTCCCCTTCCCCTTCCCTGTACTCCTCCACCCCACCCCACCCTTTTCTGATGGTTCTCACACTCACTACCACCACATCCCTTTCCAGCACTGTGCCTGATCGAGCTGCCTGCCAGGCTTTCAGTGCTGCTGTCTCTACAAGCTCTGTTCCAGAGACTTCCCTCCCAGCCCCAGCGCTCCCCTCCAAAGACAATTTGCTTCCGATTGCCAGAGACTGTCTCAGGCTTCAGCTCTGTGGTGCTGGCTTTCCTGCTCACAATAAAACAACTTATCAAACTGATGAAGTGTAAAACAGGAAGCAGAAAATGTTAATCAGGTCCTGTCACTGATACTGTCAGGACCTCCACACCCTTAAACTTGCTTTGGATCCGCGCTACATCTCTCTTCCCATGCCACCATCTCCATACTCACTCGCACAATGACATGTATCATATTTGCTCCAGTCGATAAACAGTTGGACCCTTGTGTATCTCGGCACTCAATAAACAATGCCTCCGGGAACTGGTACAGTATTTTTCTAATTTGTTTAAAATATGAATTAAACCACTTACTCCAGCTGCTGGACTGCTTTCATCTCTCGTCCAAAGGTAGCTGACAATTCCCTTATCATCTGATGATTTTGATCCATCAAGCATAGCTGTGTTATTAGGGAGGGTGATCACAACATTCCTTGTTATCTTAGCAACTGGAGCCTTATTGACTTCTGTAAAACAGAAACACATTTATTCTTCATTCCAGAGATCTCACAAAATATTAAAATTCTAATTTGATACACGAATTACATTTGAAGTGCAGTCAGAAAACCTCTTGCAACACAAATAGCAACGTCTCTAGTTTCTTTGATTATGCATTCAAAGTCTTGTCTTCTGATATAAACTGAATTTAAAATCAATCACCTCCATCTATCAGGACTGTGCATGTTGGGGCCCTTGTTCTTGTTCAATAACAACAAAATCTGACTTTAATTAAAATACAGTGGTCCATTTACTGACCAACAAATTGATCACACGTTAGTAAGTTTAATTTAGACAAATGTGTGGTGCTGCATTTTGGAAAGGCAAATCAGGACAGGACTTATACACTTAAATGGTAAGGTCCTGAGGAGTGCTGCTGAACAAAGAGACCTTGGAGTGCAGGTTCATAGTCCATTGAAAGTGGAGTCACAGGTAGACAGAATAGTGAAGAAGGCATTTGGTATGCTTGTTTTTATTGGTCAGCGCATGGAGTATAGCAGTTGGAGAGGTCATGTTTTTTGCTATACAGGACATTGGTTCAGCCACTTTTGGAATACTGTGTGCAATTCTGGTCTCCCTGCTATAGGAAGGATGTTGTGAAACTAGAAAGGATTCAGAAAAGATTTACGAGGATGTTGCCAGGGTCGGAGGGTTTGTACTATAGGGAGAGGCTGAATAGGCTGGGGCTATCTTTCCTGGAGCGTCGGAGACTGAGCGGTGACCTTATAGAAGGTTATAAAATCAGGAGGGGCATGGATAGGGTAAATAGGCGAGGTCTTTTCCCCAGAGTGGGGGAGTCCAAAACTAGAGGGCATAGGTTTAAGGGGAGAAGGGAAAGATATAAAACGGACCTAAGGGGCAACTTTTTCACACAGAGGGTGGTGATTGTATGGAGCTGCCTGAGGAAGAGGAGGCTGGTATGATTACAATATTTAAAAGGCATCGAGATGGGTACGTGAATAGGAAGGGTTCAGAGGAATATGTGCCAAACTCACAAATGGAACTAGAATTACATAGGATATCTGGTCAGCATGGATGAGTTGGAGCAAAGGGGCTTCTTCCGTGCTGTATATCTCTATGACTCTAAGTGTTAGTTAAGCAAATTTTAAAGTCTGAAACATTTTAATTTCTTTGGAATTACTGTCTGGTCAGAGAGTAAGTCACTGGTTCATTGTTAAGTGCTGTGGAATATCATGGGCTGCTAGAGCTTACTTGCCTGCCAGTTTTATCTGAATTTCTTTATTGTTTTGCTTCTTCTTTAGACATTGTGTGGGGTAGTGGGTGAGTTACACTGAATTTGCAGTTATCTGGATGGACTACATTCAAATCTTTTCTATTATTTGTATCATTAATTACCAAACAAAATTATAATATAGGTCAATACTATGGATTTTATTTACACTTGACAGAAATGTTGGTGGTGAACCTATATTTTTATCTAGGAACTCTGGAAATATCATGCAGTAGCAGAAAGGATGGCAGACTACATGTGCCCAATGTGAACCACTCTCTGGCAGATCTGCCACATGTACCAGGTGAATTACTCTCTTCTGGCTGTGAAATTTGAGAGATGCAGTAGCTTTGAACCTGATACTTTTGATAAGGTCCAATATAAGATGTTAGCATGCAAACTTCAAGTGCATGGGATCAAACAAAGAACAATACAGCACAGGAACAGGCCCTCGGCCTGCAAGCCTGCACCGACATATTTTGCCCTTCCATATTAAAACTGACTTCACTTACAGGATTCATATCCCTCTACTGCCTTCCTATTCATGTTATCTGTCCAGGAACTTCTTGAATGCTGCTACTGTGTCTGCTTCCACCACCTCCTCTGGCAATGCGTTCCAGGCACTCACCACCCTTTGTGTGAAAAACGTCCCTCGCACATCTCTTTTAAACTCCACACCCCCCCACTCCCTCCAGCATCTTGAATCTGTGTCCCCTAGCAATTGACTTCTCCACCCTTGGAAAAAGCCTCATACTTTCCACTCTATCCATACCATTCACAATCTTATACACTTCTATCAGGGCACCACTTAACCTCCTGCATTCCAGTGAAAGCAAACCCAGTCTAGCCAATGTTCTATCACAGCTATAACCCCCATACCAAGCAAAATCCTGGTAAACCTTTTCTGTACCCTCTCCAAAGCATCCACATCCTTCTGGTAGTGTGATGACCAGAATTGTATGCAATATTTCAAGAGTGGCCTAACTAAAGTTCTGTAAAGCTGCATCATAATTTGTCTATCCTTACGCTCAATACCCCTTCCAATGAAGGCAAGCATGCCATAGGTCTTTTTTATTACCTTACCTACTTGCGCTGCCACCTTCAGTGAACTGTGGACCTGCACACCCAGATCCTTCTGCATATCAATACTCCTAAGGGTTCTACCATTCACTGTATAATTTCCACCTGTACTTGACCTTCCAAAATGCATCACCTCACATCTGTCTGCATTAAATTCCATCTGCCATTTTTCTGCCCATGCCTCCAACTTATCTATATCCTGCTGTATTCTCTGACAATCCTCCTCACAGTCCGCAACTCGTCCAATCTTTGTATCATCTACTAATTAGATCAGCTATGCTTTCCTCCAAATCATTTATGATGATCGTGAACAGCAGAGGTCCCAGCACTGATCCCTGCGGAACACTAGTCACAACGTTCCATTCTGAAAATTACCCTTCCACCGCTACTTTCTGTCTCCTATGACTATGACAGTTCTGTATCAACCTTGCCAGCTCACCCTGATACCATGTGATTTCACCTTTTATACCAATCTACCATGAGGGACCTTGTCAAAGGCTTTACTGAAGTCCACGTAGACAACATCACCCACTTTTCCCGCAATCATCTTCGTAACCTCCTCAAAAAACTCAATCAAGTTAGTAGGGCACAACCTCACTCGCACAAAACCATGCTGTCTATCGCTAATATGTCCATTTGCTTCTAAATGCATATAGATCTTGTCCCTGAGAATCTTTTCCAATAATTGCCCTACCACCGAAGTGAGGCTCAAAGGCCTGTAATTTCCATGATTATCCCTGTTACCCTTCTTAAATAATGGGATAGGGGTGGCTATTCTCCAGTCCTCTGCGACCTCACCTGTGGCCAAAGAGGATACCAAGAGGTCTGTCAATGCTGCAGCAATTTGTTCTCTTGCTGATCCTATCAGGTTCCAGGGACTTAGCTACCTTAATACTTTTTAAGATGCACAACACCTCTTCCTTTTCACTAGCAACTTGGCTTAGAAATCCAACACTCCCTTCCCTGAGATCATCCACAAGACAGCAGGTGATTTGAATGGCAATAGATTGGGAAAGGGGGTGGTACAACAAGACCTGGGTTTCCTTGTACACCATTTGCTGAAAGTAAACAAATAGTAAGTTGTTGAGGATGGTTGGCTCGCCGAGCTGGTTTGTTATTCCGCAGATGTTTCGTTACCATGCTGGGTAACATCCTCAGTGCAGCCTCCGATGAAGCATTGGTGTGTTTTCCCGCCTGGTTTTTAAACTCTGGAATCCGTTGAGCTGGATTGCCTCACTTCCGGTTTTCCTTCGTAGTGGAGTGTATATGGGGTCGAGTTCTATGTGTGTTTATTAATGGCTTTCTTCGTGGAGTGCCAGGCTTCTAGGAATTCCCGTGCCTGTCTCTGCTTAGCTTGTCCCAGAATTTTGGTGTTGTCCCAGTCGAATTGGTGGTTCTCCTTATCTATGTGGATTGAGACGAGTGAGTATTGGTCATGTCTTTTTGTAGCCAGTTGGTGTTCGTGTACCCTTGTAAGTTGGTCTTCATAGCAAGAGGATTCAATTAAAGGAGCAATTGCTGCAATTACACAGGGCATTGGTGAGAGCACACGTGGAGTATTGTGTGCAGTTCTTCTGAGGAAAGATGTTCTGGCCATGGAGGGAATGCAGCAAAGAGTTACCAGATTGATTACTGGGATGGCAGAACTGATGCATGAAGAGAGGTTGGATAGGTTAGAGCTATATTCATTGGAGTTCAGAAGAATGAGGGAGGACCTCATAAATATCGACAAAACTCTAACAGAACTACATAAGGTAAACACAGGAAGGATCTACCCATTAGCTAGGAAGTTCAGAACCAGGGGTCATAGTTTAACAATATGGGTTAGGCCACTAAGTCTGATATGAGGAGAAATATTTTCACCGAGGGTGGAGAGCACGTGGAATTCCCTGCTACAGAAAGCAGTTAAGACAAAACACTGAATGCTATTCAAGAAGGAGTAAGATGTAGTTCTTAGGGCTAAAGGGTAGAGGGAGAAAGTAGGAACAGGGTACTGGAGCTGGATGATCAGCCATGATCATATTGAATGGTTTAGCAGGTTCACGGGCTGAATGGCCTAACTCTTGCTCCTATTTTCTAAGTTTTTATGTCTATTGGACAACGTTTGATGTTGCAATGCCTCAAATGAAGATCTTAGCAAAACAGGATAACCCTTCACATTTAAACCTTCGTTTCCTACACAGTAATAATCAAACTAACATTATCTGAAAGCTACTTTCAATATTTCCTATTCTGTAAATGAAACGTTCTGTAAAATGGTGTAAACTAGAACCAATTAATCCAAACGTTGGATTACGTTATCATTGGAGTACTTAAATTCAGGCTCAAATATGACTTTAAACTGTGTTGTTCCGTGACTTTCTGAATTTTTGTCATGATTATCATCAACCAGAAATTTTATCAACCAAATAATCAAGTCCTGCACTACTCGAAAATGCCTTGTCCTTTAATGTACTCTGCTAAAAACATGAAAAATGTCCTTAACAGAACAGATAAAAGCATTTGAAAAAGAGTATACTTTTAAAGGTGACTATTAGCATCATTACTTTGACCTGGTATCTTTCTCCACTTTAGCAGGTGACTTACAGCTATTGCCATCCTTTACAAATCTGAAGGGAAAACATACCCTCTCTCACAATTATTCTAACAGAATCGTGGCTTTCCAGGTTTCGTTCATCCTTCACTGTCAGTGTAATCTCATATGACCCAACCTGAAGACCTGTTACTGTGGCAATCGCGCTGTCTGCATTCTCGATTTTCACACCGTCAGGGCCACTGAAATACAAAACCAAGCAGTCAATTTCACTTTATGTTTGTGTTAACAGGAGGCAACTACAATTATCCACCAACTTTTCCAGCTGCTGCCAAAGGACCTAAAAGAGTTAAAAAAAATCCTTTGAAAGCAAATTGTTTGGACAAAATGTCAGAATCTAGGTCATTCCTAAATTAAAAGTTTCTGGTTTTTTTGTCATTTTAACCAATACACAAAACTTAAATTGCTAATGCAATAATCAACAAAAATAATCACTGATTGTTACAAAGCTTATCTGAGACCAAGTATTTTAACTTTACCAATTTAAGCATTGTCAATTTATTTAACATTTTGAACAAGGTTGGTTAATTATTTAAACAGGGATAGTGGTTACGAAACTTATCCATAAACACTTGTGGCCAGGCAGAGCGGTGTGCATGTGGTGCTAATCGCTGAGGCCTGTACCTTCAGGGGGACTTGGACTCAGACAGCACTGCCCTCTGTGACCAATCAAAACAAGTTCATCCTTGCACCTGGGAGACTCAGAAGTTGTGAGGAGCTGCCCCTCCAATCAAAATTCTGTCCCTCATACACCATCAATCACACATTGCTCCCTGCCCACACTTTTTGCTGATAGTCACATTCGGCAACAACCAATGCATTTTTAATTCTGGACAATAGAAGGTTGAGTAGACTTCGTAGAAACTACATAAGATAAGCTATTTACCAGAAGCACTCCAAGGATGAAGGACTTCAGAGAAGCTGAAACTGTCCTCCTTAAAACCAAGAAGCCAGAAGAGATTTGACACAAGTGCATAAAATTACAAAGGGTTTAGACAGAATAAATCAAAACTATTTGTAATGGCTAAAAGGATTGATCCAGATTTTGACTTTGTAAGTTGATTGAGAAAAGTACCAGCAGACAACAAGAGGAAATTCTTTCACACAAAGAATGGTTAGGATTTGGAAGGCACTCCTTCCATCATATTGTGAAGAATGCACATTCAAATTAATGTTCCAAAGGGAAAACTGATAAATGCTTCAACAAAAATAAGGAAAACAGGTGGGAGAGCACATGGCAAAGATGGCAGGACTGGCTGGATTACTCTAGGAAAGAACTGGTGCACACTTGATGACAAGCCTTTGTGCTACACTATCCTATAGGACACAAAGAGCAGCACAAAGGTGCTTGATGGAATCTGTCAAGGGTTAAAGGAGATGAGATATAGAGGAGACCCAGAAACAGAAGCAGCACCAGGGCACCTGATGTCTCTAACTGGCCCGGCTTGGGGCCACAAACAGCACTTTTGGCTTGGGCATACTGCCTGTTTTATTCTTGATGTGTTACCTGACCTGTACATAAGAGGTATGGTGCGGGTATGCACGCGGCCCAGAAAATCTGATAGTGTAATCGAAGAGACAACCCAAGACAAATCGAGAGCAACCATATGTAATGCTTTGGACAAAACAAAAGGTCCCAAAAGGAAGAAAGCAAAAATCACATTTAAAGGCCAATTTTAGTCATGGTTTGAAGCAAAGAGGGAAATTGTTCCACTTAACAACTCCACTAAACACAGATCCCTGCCTCATTATAACCACAGGGTGGCACACTGATTTTCCAGATCTGTTAAGATGTACACTGCTGGTATTGATTTTACAGGTACAAGCCACCTTAAGTAAATGGATCATCCGATCACTAGGATATGACATAGGGCCTGAATGTTTGCACGCAGATTCATTCAAAGATCACTGCCATGCGCAAGGTGAATAATGTGAGTGGGCCTATCAGATTTCCAAGCTTTATGAATAAAGCAAAGATTTTAGCCATCTTTTTTCTTTATTCGTTCATGGGATATGGGCGTCACTGGCTCGGCAGCATTTGTTGGCAATTAAGAATCAACCACATTGCCGTGGGTCTGCAGTCACAGTTTCCTTCCCTAAAGGTGGAACCATAGGAGCTTTTTCCAACAATTGGCAATGGATTCCTGATCATTATTACAGTCTTAATTCCAGTTTTTTTCTTGAATTCAAATTCTTCCATCTGCCATTGCAGGATTCGAACCCGGGTGCCCAGAACATTACCTGGGTGTCTGGATTAACAGTCCAGCAATAATACCACTAGGCCATTGCCTCCCTGCAATATCACAGGCTTTGTTCACCAGCTAGCCTTCGGAAAACAGACCATGTTGCAATAATTACCCCTATTGCAGATGGGCAACAAATGGAAGCCAAACATACCTTGATAGGAAAATGGTGGACCAGATATTCCGGCTAGAGAATCACTTGTGACAATACTATGGATTTAAAAGGTGTATTTTGTTCTTTTTTTTCAAAGAAAGGTTGAGACAGAGGTGATAAACAAACAGTCTGCTCAAAGGCAATACAGTAAACAGCTTGTGAGCCCTGGGGGATTTTTTTAAAAAGTTGCAACAGTAGAAGCAGCCTGAATGGATGGGGTCAAGCTCCCACAGAACCAGGATTTTTAGTTTTAACTTTGTGCAGTTGCTGAGGTCTTGAAGCTGCATGAGAAAGCACTGATTCCTCTCTGTTACAGCTAAAATCTAAGGTTCTCTTCCTGCTGTTAGAACTGCGTGTGAGACAATCTAATTTACTGAATGTTCTTTGCCAAAAGGTGTGATTATTGGATGCTACTTTTTGGAATAATTAACTAGCAGTGGTCAATATATATCAGTTTGCCATGCATTTTGATAAGGTTACAGTTCAGTCAATTCTCTTTATTTTGTTTGTATTTTAACTGTAGTGTGAAAGTAAAGTGTGTTTTGCTTAAAGTTGATAGTTTGATCAATTGCATTGCATCTGGAATGCAATGCCTTATAGTTACCTTTAAAATAAGAAAACGTTAAGGTCTAGACTATCTTACTATATTTTGACGGATTTGGTCCGGTTCATAACACAGTGGAACACTGTATACTGGAGTCGTATGTTGGGACCATGCAGCTGCCCCCACACAGTTGGTCTAGGAAATTGAATTTTACCATGAACAACTTCTGTGCCTGAAACCCTCTCAAAAGAGTCTATTAAAGTTACAGGATTCAGAAACTTCATCTTATTAGTTACCAGGAAACGTCTGGCCATTACAAAACCTACTCGAAATCCTGGATGTATATCAAATCATCACTACACTCCCTCTGATCCTTTGCATCTCCAGACCCCCAACAATCAAACCGAGGCAAAACGCTCCCAGAAATGACACCTTACAGCCCCACCAGCCTGAAATGTCACCATTCCCCAACTAGAGCCAGGACCAATATCTCTCCTCCACCTGACAGTGGCCCACCTCAGTGATCTGACATTCCTTGAGAGACACATGCTTATGCAACCCACCCACTCCCCAAACAAGTCTGACAGATCCTGGACCTGAAAATGCATCAGACCAAGCTCCAACATAAACAGACACCCTCCAGTTTGAACAGACCCCAAGATAGCACAGAGGGTATCCACAGGTATGTTGGTAACTGTTAATCTGATCAGGGTTGCAAATAAAGTCAAATTGGAATATCTGGGCCAATGTAAAATGGAAAGGCATCACTGTTGATGATAATATTGCAGCACACATATTAAATTCTTACATAGTTACTCACAAGGACAAAAATGCTCCAGAAAGCCTTCAGCAATCAGAGCAAGCAACACTTATTCAATGTAAGAAATAAGCTTAAGGTCATAATTGTCATGTTAATAGAAGTGATTAGAATTTTTTACAACTATGCCTGATTTTTAATATTGCCTCTAACAGCTATTACAGTTAATATAGGTAGCTTACCTTGTTTTTTCCCACAAGTAGGATGTAATTTTCTGGTCATCTGTGCTTTTACTGCCATCCAATATCGTGCTGTCCACAGGAAGGGTCAGCTCTTTATCAGGACCAGAATCAGCCACTGGAGGTTTATTATTTTCTGGAAAAACAGATCAATGAAACAAACTTCAGCACTTAGAGAGTGGTGTATTATTTAGAATACTGCCTTTGTAAGATATTAAGCCAAGGTAACAATTCCATTACATTTCCAAATTTTAAAAAAAAACATGCAGGGGTTCTGGTATTCTGGTCAGTATGTGTTACCCAAGATCACTAAAATAAATTATCCATTGATTTGACTTCCTGCTGATTACGGAACCTTGAGAGCACAAATTACCCACTGTTTTTGCATAAAACATTAAATTAGATGTAATTGATTGGACCCAAAGACTGTCAAACATTCCAGGAATGCGAAAGGGACTACACAAATGTAAGTTTTTTTTCTAACTTGCTGTTAAATATACATAGAGTCATAGAGATGTGCAGCATTGGAACAGACCCTTCGATCCAACTCATCCATGCCAACCATATATTCTAAATTAATCTAATCCCATTTGCCAGCATTTGGTCCATATCCCTCTAAACCCTTACTATTCATATTCCCATCCAGATGCCTTTTAAAATGTTGTAATTATACCAACCTCCGGCTGTTCATTCTGCACACACACCACCCTCTGTGTCAAAACATTGCCCTCAGGTCCTTTTCAAAATATTTCCCCCTCACCTTAAACCTATGCCCTCCACTTTTGGACTCCCCCCCCACCATCGGGAAAAGACCTTGGCTATTCACCCTATCCATGCTTCTCCTGATTTTATAAACCTCTGTATGGTCACTCCTCAGCCTCCAACGCTCAAAGAAAAAAGCCCCAGCCTATTCAGCCTCTCCCTATGGTTCAAACCCTCCATTTCTGGCGACATTCTTGTAAATCTTTTCTGAACCCTTACAGGTTTCACAACATCCTTCCTATAGCAGGGAGACCAGAATTGAATGCCGTATTCCAAAAGTCGCCTAACCAATGTCCTGTACAGCCGAAACATGACCTCCCCATCCAATACTCAATGCACTCAGCAATAAAGGCAAGTGTACCAAAAGCCTTCTTCATTACCCTGTCCATCTGTGACTTCACTTTCAAAGAACTACAAATCTGAACTCCAAGGTCCCATTGTTCGGCAATACTCCCCAAGATTTTACCATTACCTGTGTCACTACATGTTTTTCATCTAAGAGCCTAACAACAATGTGATGATTCCTCTAATTTCTATCAAACAGACTGCTTAGCACCAGCTTACTTTTGTGGATTCTTGTATTGCTGCAGCATGATAAACAGAAGGGATTTTAAAATATAGGAAGAGGAAGTATTCTGTCATTTTTCTTCCACTCAAATTGCAAACATTCTCTTCATAAATGCATACCTGGTTGCACTATTACCATCACCTCAGCTGTGGCCTGGTGGCCTGCAGAGTCTGTGACTGTAAGTTGAAAGATGTAGTCACCTTCCTGCATTGCTGACAACTGGAGAGATGATGTTCGTACACCCTAAACAAAACAACAAAAAGTAAGAGGTAAAATGCACTGTGTATATTAAGCAGCCTTCCCTGCCTCAATATGTTACCTGATTCATAATGAACACACAGGTCTTGTCCTGGCTCCCTTCCCCCTCCCCATTTCTGAAGAACGGTCCCGACCCGAAACGTCAACTTTCCTGCTCCGCTGATGCTGCCTGGCCTGCTGTGTTCCTCCAGCTCCACACTGTGTTGTCTCTGACTCCAGCATCTGCAGTTCTTGCTATTTCTGAGTCACTTAGATTTCTTTCTCATTAATGAATAGCAGTCAAAGGCACAATGATAAGATTTTATCCATTGTCATTTCAGTGGAAGGAAGCCATGCGATTAAGATTTGCTAAATATGTACAAACAATACTGAAATATATTTCATCGCTTCATGAATCACAATCCATTCTTTTATTAACCAGGATGACTGTAGACTAGGAATTTTAGTAGTTATGGCTTTCTCCTTGCTAACTATAGTTTACAAGAATTCTTGTAAAGTCTTTGTTCCAGTCTTTATTCCATAAAAACTCGTGATCATTTGATTCCTCAAAATAGAATACTGTACATTTGGATATTGGCCAACAGTACAAAGGGATTCCTACCTGCATTTCAACAACTTTGCCTTTACTCTTTGGGCTTAGGGACCACTCATAGCTGACGATTCCATGGTCATCTGTGCTTTGGTTGCCATACAACATAATGGAGTTCTTGGGCAATGTGAGGACCTGATTTGCACCAGCATTGGCTACAGGTGGATAGTCTACTGCTTTGTGCACGGTGACAACTGCTGTGGTTGAGTTACTGGCACCATCAGAATCCACCACTGTCAGACTAAAGAGAAAAAGGGAAAAATAAAATGGACAAATCTTTCAAATATACTTCCGGGACTCAGAGGCAACTCCTAATTGAATGCGACAGATAACAAAGGACTGTAAAATACCAGTAAAAAGCTTTAAAAACACTACATTAGAAATCATTCATCTAGCTGAAAGCACATTATGCCAACATGCAGACATGCTGCACAATAGTATTCAAATAAACTAAACTCCTGGAAATAAAGTGATTCTATGCATCGAGCAGGAATTTTCCTAAAAAACAGCATGGGTCAAAATGAGGTTCTTCTAGCTTTTAAATAAAACTACATCATGGTGAAATTGACATGTGTATTGCAATTCAATTATATTCTTGTGACAACCAATTGCTGTTTATTTTGGGTAGTGTATTATCATTTTCCAAAAGATCACCTCTTCTAATTATCAAGCCTCAAATAATTTAAAGCAATTGACATTTAAAGCTACACAAAAGTGACCAAAATTACAGCCCATGGGCTGTGCTCCGACAATGTGGCCCATAGAACACCTGAGCTCTAAATCCACCTAATTCTTCCGTCACTGGTTTGTCCTCTTTTGAGGATCATGAGCCTAACTTGAGAAAGGGTGTCCTTGTGTCCAGTTGCGGAAGGTAGGCATGCAGGTGCAGCAGGCAGTAAAGAATGTAAATGGTCCGTTGGCCTTCATTTCAAGAGGTTAAGTACAGGAGCAGGGATGTGTTGTTGCAGTTAGACAGGGCTTTGGTGAGGCCACACCTAGAATAGTGTATGCAGTTTTGGTCTCCTTTTCGGAGGAAGGATGCTCTTGCTCTCAAGGGAGTGCAGCAAAGATGTACCACGCTGATTGCAGGGATGGTGGGTCTGACGTATGAGGAGAGATCGACTAGGCTGGGATTATTTTCGCTAGAGTTCAGACAAAGGAGGGGGGAAATCTCATCGACTTATAAAATTCTAACAGGACTGGGCAGGGTAGATGCAGGGAGGATGTTCCCGATCGTGGGTGTGTCCAGAACCAGGGGTCACAGTATGAGGCATTCGGGGTAGACTATTTAGGATGAAGATGAGGAGGCATTTCTTCACCCAAAGAGTGGTGAGCCTGTGGGATTCATTGCCACAGGAAATAGTTGATGCCAAAACATTGAATGTATTTGAGAGGCAGCTAGATATAGCACTTGAGGTGAATGGGATCAAAAGGTTGTGGGGAGAAGGTGGGATTAGGCTACTGAGTTGGGCAATCAGGCATGATCATGAAGAATGGCAGAGCAGGCATGAAGGGCCGAATGGCCTCCTTCTGGTCCTAATTTTCTATGTTCTTAAGACTTCTTTCATTGCTCGATAAATCTTAAACTAGAACACCAAGCTCCTACAATTTTTGTTATTTGAGATATATACACATATTAATGGAAGCATAGATTTAAACTACATACATGATCTGCAGAGGTTCATTTGTAGCCACCTAGGCAACCCAAACACAGTTTGGACATTTCTATTTCAGTAACGGGGGTAAAATGTATATCTAGAACAGCACACTAACTCAAAATTTTCTAAATACATCTGTTCTAATTGTCTCAGTGATTACATACAATTACAACAATTGAGACACAAACACATTCAAAATCTTGCCTCTGCACATTTTTTATCTCTCAAATCTTCATTTCAAACGGCAACATAAATTCCTGAGTCCAGATTTACAATCAAAACTGAGCATAGTGACTGATCATAGCACCAACTGAACACCCACAGCACTGAAACGGACATAACGTTGTGCCTGATGACTTTCTTGTGAATCATTTTACTAATTCGGAGGTGCTTTATCAATGAAACTATCTTGTCAATATTTGGTAGATAAATAGAATTCAAAGAACACTCCGCTGAAATTTGTCAAGTGATATGTACAGGAATCTGCAAAACTAAAGAGTAGATCAACTTCAGGAAGCAAGGAGGAGGACACACTCCTAACTACATCAATGGAGCTGAGGGGGAGATGGTCGAGACCGTCATGTTCCTAGGAGTGACGATCTGTCCTGGACCACCCATGTTGATGCAATGGTCAAGAAGGCACAACAACTCCTCTTGTTCCTCAGGAGGATAAAGAATTTTGGTGTGTCTATAAGGACCCTCACCAACTTTTACAGATGCACCATAGAAAGCATTCTATCTGGATGCATCACAGCTTGGTACGGCAAGTGCTCTACCCAGGATGGTAAGAAACTACAGGCAGTTGTGAACACAGCCCAGACCATCATATAAGCCAATCTTCGATCCATTGACTCCATCCACACTTCTCGTTGCCATGGAAAGGCAGCCAACATCAAAGACCCTCCCACCCTGGTTATAACTTCTTCCAACCTCTTAGGTCAGGCAGTAGGTACAAAAGCTTAAACGTATGCACCAACAGGTTCAAGAACACCTTCTTCCCCTCTGTTATTAGATTTCTGAATGGATCTTTCAAATTTCAAATCTAATGTTGATCTTGCTTTTTGTGCACCTTCTTTGCAGCCGTAACTTTGTATTCCTCGCTCTGTTCAATCACCCTATGATCTTTGTGTCTTTGTATGTTATGATCTGCTGTACTACATGCAAAACAAATCTTTTCACTGTACTTCGTTACATGTGACAATAATAAATCAAATCAAGTGGGGCTTCAACTTTTCAACATATGTATCAGGGAATCAGATGAAAGGATAGATAGTTAGTACATGATGCTAACTGGATATCCATGTTTGGAAGCACAGCAACTTATGGAAATGGGGGCAGGAAATTAAAAAGGAACACTTAGAAAGTGGGAAATACCATGGCAGATAAGTTCAACATGGTCCAATGTTTTTCTTAGAATTACAAGATGACAAAAATCATAGTATTAAGAGACAACAAATTGCAAAAAAGCAAGGTGATTTGAGTTTCCAGGTACGGGTATACAAATTGCCAACAGGTTCACAGGTACAAAGAAACACTGATAACAACAAATGGTTAATGGAATATTGGTCTTAGAACATACAGTACAGATTTATTAGAATTAAAGAGTCAAAGAATTATATGAGACCAGGCTGTGTGCACACGGTTTCATGAATTAGGGTGGTGAATGGGTAAGGTTATCAAGGTCCTTAAATGATACAAGGATTCCAAAGGATATAAACAAATTGCATCTAATGTAATGAAGTTACAACACGGACCTGGGTTACTTCTTTACCGAAGAAAACAAAATGTGGTCTTGCACTTTCATTACCATTAAGAAACAGTATCAGAAGCAAAGTTCTTTTGAAAGTGCAGCCTGATGATTAAAACATGAGTAAAGGTTCAGACAGATTGTTAATGTTTGTGGATAAAATTTATCAAAAATAAAAACAGATCATTGACTGATTATGAGATTTGGTCAGATTTTGACAAATTTAGAAATACTGAGGATGGTACTATGGAAAAGTACAGAATGAAATGCAGCAAACTCGATGAAAGATGCAGAAATTTCATTTGGAAATTTCCCAATCTGTGCTAGTATTTAACATGCTGGACAGACCTCCAGTTTGACTGGAGCAGCTGGAACAAATGTTAAAGCACTAAAAATTCATTGGAAAGTATTCTGCTCCAGCAGCACTCAACATACAAAGGGGGCAATTATTAATATGACAGAAAATAGAGGGCACATTGTTAACAAATTGGCAAAACCTCCTGGTTAAAGGTCACAGGTGACAATATAAAAGGAGAACAGCATCTAATAGAAATGGACAGAAATGCCGTTGATAAATTTGAGAAGCAATGAGAATTTGGAATTAAGATGAATGAATCCCAGAAATGCTCAGGGTGCCGTCAATTTATGTTTCAGGTGCAATTCAAAGTGCCATTATACCACGAGTGTCCCAGACGGCATAACAGAGTATTCCAAACTAAACAAGAAACTAAGGTTTTAATGGTGGAAGACGGCAATACAGACCAAAGAGAGGGCAATGTATTGGTCACAAGAGGTTTCAATTCAGTGATGAATATGCTGGTGGCATAGCCTTTCAACTGTGCAGTATTAGATGGTGGATGCAGGTCTACAATGTGTAGAATAGTCTAGTTAAAATGCTGGCTCAACTTAGAGTAATAAAGATCAAAGAAAGTTAAGGAATGAGAGTTCTATTAGTTCCACATTTGGAAAGGATAGCACACTAAAATCTTTGAAACCAAGAATTTGGTAATTCCTTGTAAAATCAATTATTTTATTAGCATGAATATAACATTCAGTGAAATATCCTTGTTATTCATTTGGTCATTAATGATAAAAGCACAGCTAGAACTAGATATGGAAGTCAGCAAAGCTACTATATTTGGAAAATCTGTGAATGTGCAATTTACACAATTAGGACACGTTCGCATTCCTTTAATGGGACATAGTTAATTTCTTTCGTGATGTGGTTAAGTGTTGTTGACATCAGTAGATAGAAAGCAAGATGACAAAAAGTAAATTGTGATAAAATTAGACAGGCAGTTTGCCCATCCATCCTCTAAAAAGGTTAAAAACATGAGCAAAACATGCAGGAATAAGGGACGGGAGTGGGATAAGCTCTTGGAAGTGTGAAGTGATAGATGTGAGATTTGTCAGAAATATTGAAGGATACCATTGTAGCCTATAGTAAGTCTGCCTTTAGCAGAAGATTTCCCTTAAGTATTGGCTACGGATTTAAAGGCATGGGATAAAAATGTCCATTTTAGATTTTTTTTTTTTAAAAGATTCAGCAACCAGTTTGTCCGTCAACAAGAATTTATAGTGAAGAAAATAATTGTAGATGAAGTAATGGAAAAGTGGATAGGGTGGAGAAGTGAAACATTAATGAAATGTCTTAGCTTTTTTTGGTTAATCGATGAATTTAGAGATGGAAATATGAATAGAAGAGTTACGGCATTCATTTCAAGAGAGCAAGAATACAAGAGCAGAGGTAGACTGCTGAGATTGTAAAAAGCTCTGGTCAGACTTAATTTGGAATATGGTGAGCAGTTTTGGCCTTCTTATCTAAGGATGTGCTGACATTGAAGGAGATCCAAAGGAGGTTTGCAAGAATGATCCCAGCGATGAAGGGCTTATCATATGAGGAATAGTTGAAGACTCTGGGTCTATACTCGATGGAGTTTGAAGAATAGGAGAGATCTCACTTAAACTTGCAGAATACGGAGATGCCTGGACAGAGTTGTTGCGGAAATGCTTCCACCACTTGGAGAGACCAGGACCCAAGGACACAGCCTCAGAGTGAAGGGTGACTCTTTAGATCTGAGATGAGGAGGAATTTCTCCAGCCAGAGGGTGGTTAATCTGTGCAACTCATTGCCACAAAAGGCTCTGGAGGCCAAGTAATTGAGCATATTTAAAACAAAAACAACAAAAGAATAAAGAACAAAAAAGTAGTACAGCACAGGAACAGGCCCTTGGGCCCTCCAAGCTTATGCCGATCATCATGACCTAACTAATCTAAAAAACAAATCTTCTGCACTTATTTGGTCTGTATCACTCTATTCCCTCCCTATTTATGTACCCATCCAGACGCCTCTTAAATGTTGCCAATGTGCCCTCTTTCACCATTTCTTCTGGCAGTGCGTTCCAGGCTCCTACCACTTTGCGTGGAAAACTTCCCTCTGGTAATGTGGCGACCAAAACTGCACATAATACTCCAAATGCAGTCTAACAAGGGTTTTATATAGCTGCAACATTGTTTGCCAATTCTTGCACTCCATGCCCTAGCCAATGAAAGCAAGCATGCCATATGCCTTCTAAATCACCTTGGCCACCTGTGTTGTCACATAGGGATAGAAAGTCTCTTGATCAGTAAGAGGATCTAGTGCGAGGGTGAAAAGGCAGGAGCATGGTTGAGAAACATTTCAGGTATGACCAAATGATGGAGCAGACTCAATGGGCCAAATTGCCTAATTTTGCTCTTTTTTTATGGTCTGTACACACATTAGAACATAAGAAATACAAGCAAAAGTAGGCTATTTTGCCCCGTAAGCCTACCCCGCCATTCAGCAAGATTACTATTGATCTACCCCAGGCCTGAACTCCTCTTTTGTGGACCAGACCAACCCCACCCGCCTCAAAATATATCAAAGAGCTAACTTTTATTTTATTTAAAGGCAAGGTCTAGGCTAAGTGCAAGACACTGTGTTTCAGATGTGGTATGATTGGTCAAATTACTAGGCTTTAAGCAAAACACACTTTATTCATAAACCACAATTAAAATACAAACAGAAAAATAAGAAATGGCATAACTTAAACTCTATGAAAAGACTTAATAAAATAATATTAAATAACGACTACACATCAACTGTTCCAATACAGCAGCATCCTATAAGCACACCCTTGGCAAAGGTAAATTCGTAAAACAGATTTCCCTCATTTGCTATCTCCTCCAGTTCAGGAGAAAGGAAAAACCAAAAGAATGAATCTAGCAGCAGAGAGAGACTCAAGCTTTTTGCAGCAGCAGAGAAAGAACTATATCTAGCAGTTTTAATGCCAAAAGCCCTAAATTCAACAACTGAAAGCAAAACCAAAACCCTGGGCCTGTGAGAGCCTGACCCCAGTCACTCATGGTTCCTTTGTCTAATTATTTTTAAAAAAACTATTTACTCTGTTTTCCATGGAGCAAACACCTCAGCACTAGATTGTTTCTCTTGAAGAGGGGTGTTATCAGTCAGAGATCACATGACACCAGGTTATCGTCCAACAGATTTATTTGAAATCACAAGCATTCGGAGCGCTGCTCCTTTGTCAGGTGACAAAAGTGCCAAAAGCTTGTGATTTCAAATAAATCTGCTGGACTATAACCTGGTGTTGTGTGACTACTGACTTCGTCAAACTCCAGTCTAACACTGACACTTCCACATCAAGAGAAACAGAACAGATCCCTCTTAAAAAGGTACATATCATCACGTGCCATCTTGGCATAGCCGTTAACTCCCTGATGTTTCAAAAATCTACATACTCCTCATTAGATACTTTCACTGATCTAATCTCCACAACTCTGTGGGGTATAGAATTTCAGACTGTCACTACACACTAGAAGAAGAAATTCCTTCCTATCTCAGTTT
>NW_025967925.1:22488-25000 GCF_021869965.1 Rhincodon typus | reverse complement strand
AACCTCAAATCCATATTCCCATCTTTCTCTCACCACTTGTTAAGCAAGAATCTACCAGTGTCTTATAAATATTCAGAGACTCTTTCCACCACCTTTTGAGGAAGCTTGTTTCAAAGACTCGTGACCCAGCAAAAAAAATTACCTCATCTCAGTTTTAAATGGGCAACCACTGATTTTTAAACAGTGACCCCTAATTCTAGTTTCTCCCGAGAAACAACCGCTCCACGTCCATCCTGTTGAGACTCCTGAAGGTGTAGTACGTTTCAGTCAAGTCACTTTTTTTTTTCTTATAAACTCACCAGATACAAGCCTATCCTGTCCAATCTTTCCTCAAGAAAATCCTCTCATTCCAGTCTGGTAAACCTTTTCTAAGCTATTTCCAGTATATTTACATTCTTCCTACTTTTGATTGCCAGGGGAATAGAGAACAATTCTCGTATTCTTTTAGCTTTCCTAATTACTAGTTGTACCTACATACTAACAATGTGTATCATGCATTAGGACACTAGATCCCTCTATATCTCTGAGCTCCATCATCTCTCACCATTTAGACAATATGCTTCATTTTTATTCTTCTGCCAAATTGGACAATTTGACATTTTACCCACATTATATTCCATTTGTCACATCTATGCTCACTCATGTAACTTATTTTTGTAGCCTCCTTATATCCTCTTCACAACTTGCTTTCCTACCTATCTTTGTGTCATCAGCAAATTTGCCTACCCTACCACCTAAGCCACTTAAATTATCAACAGTTCCAGCCTCAGCATCAATCCTCTGGCACACCATCTGTTATAGCTTACCAACCTGAAAAAAAATTCACTTAACTCTACTTCCTGTTAGTCAGTCAGTCAGTCAGTCAATCAGTTAGTCAGTCAATCTTATGTCCAGACTACCCCCTACACCATCAGCTTTTATTTTCCTCAATAAAGCTTTGACTTGGCATCTTCTCAAGTGACTTCTAAAAATCTACGTACAGTGCATCCACTGATTCCCCTTTTCCACAGCCCGTGTTACCTCCTTGAAGAACTCAAATTGGTTAAATACGATTTCCTTTTCACAAACCGCGAAAACTCTGCCTGATGACTTTGAACTTCACAATGTAGGAGACCATTTAGTCCATCGTGTCCGTACTGGCTATCTAAGCATTTTAATTAATCTTTTGACTTTGCCCTGAAACCCTGCACATTATTTAAATCAAAACAATTATCTAATACCCTCTGAACCTATCCCATTACCCTGTTATAACTTGTCATAGGGAAAACGTTACTTATTAAGATGTTAAGCTAACCGGCCTATGTTTGCCACTTTGTGTCTCCCTCCCTTTTGAACGAAGGTGTTAGTTCAGCTTTCTTCCAGTCTACTAAAATCAGAAGATATTGAATGTAATACCTTTATTGAAATTACTGTTCCATTATATTATAGAAAAATCTGTCCCATAAAACTAACAGACAGCAAAAGTGATAGCTAAGGATACAGATAGAAAAATACAAGAAAAGAGAAAATTACATTTTTAAAAGGATGCGGCATTTGGCGTGATGGTGGCACAGCTGGCTGGATTCTTGAAGTTGCTCTGGCATTTGATGCATCCATTTAAAAACCTACAACTTCCCATACAAATGAAAGCCACTAAGTCCCATGGAGTACCTACCCTTTCTTGATTAATTTCTGCTAAGAAAACGCTTCTGTTCTTGTACAGGTCTTCATTCAAGGGATCATGCCAATACTCTGCCTGTACCAAGCTAACATGAAAGCAATCAATAGTAAGTGAGATTAATTGATAGTCTTAAACAAACAACAAAATGACTAGTTTAAAATGCACAATGACATTTATGGTTAGGTTGAGGCCCACTCCGAGTGGAAGCCTGGGAGCTTGGTGTCACGAATGGACCTCACTGCAGAAGTCACAAAGAAAGAGCATACTAATCAACTAGGCAAAATGTAGCAAGCTTGCAGAGGACAAGGTGAGTACCACCTTCATTATTACAAAAATGTGGGTGACTCACTGCTTTCTACCCATGCCACAACAAACTTTGAGGTTGTTCAAAACGGGAGCTGTTTAGTGTACCATTTAGAGTCAAAATGTTCACAACAGATTTGAGAATCTTTGACAGCACTTGAATAGAAAATGCAAGTTTGCTCAATTCAACTTCACATTAAGATTGCATAATACAAAAATCAAGCTGATTGCTTGTGTGTTAATCTCTCTCTCCAGTAATTTATCTTTCAAAACAATGAACCAGACATTAACTAATCCCTTTTGGGATCTATATAATCAAATTGACTAAATTTGATTTGAATTTATAAAGTTTGTTTGTTTAGCAGAGAAAATATCTTGGAATTAACTGAGTTTATGCATATTTGTGCTGTTGTGGATGACAAAAGATTGTGACAAAAGGAGTAAAACCAACATTCCACTAAGAATTTAAAAATTGCAAAAGAACACAACTCTCCACTTACTAAGACAACAAGGTGCAGGGCTGGATGAACACAGCAGGCCAAGCAGCAT
>NW_025967925.1:0-22088 GCF_021869965.1 Rhincodon typus | reverse complement strand
ATGCTGCTTGGCCTGCTGTGTTCATCCAGCCCTGCACCTTGTTGTCTCGGATTCTCCAGCATCTGCAGTTCCTACTATCTCCACTTACTGATCTGGTCACTTGCCTTCCACTCCACCTTCCCAAAGTGAAATTATGTTTATGTAATAAAATGAGCTCATGCTCTGTTATGCATTTGTTCTTGTGTACTTCTTTTAGAAAGTCTTGAGCAAAACCTAAATTGAACTTGAAAGTTTAAGAAAGTCAAAAGCAGACAGCAAGTTCCACTCAAACATCTCTGAACTTTAATTCAGTGTACAGTATTTAACATCTCAAACAAAAATATTAAACATGTTGGTGAAGACTTTACATTTAATTACAAAAATTAAGCAGGCTGTTTGCCCAACCAGTTTGCATTGTTTTTTCCATCCACTTCAATAATATTCCCAAATCCACTTCCCCTCCTGTCCCCATGCCTGTTTTTACTTGAGTGGTCAAAAGTACTTATCACTAACTTAATAATGTACTTCACAACTCCTCTCACTGAAGAAATTCCTTGCTAACATTTGATTTTACATGCACTCAGACACCATCATTCTGGACTCCTCTCTTTGGAAAATTTTCATCTACACTTATTATTTCAAATTCCTCTATCAAACTACCCCATAATATCCTGCTTTAATGAAACAACTAATTTTAACAACTCACCTTTTATTCCTGTTTTTCCTCACACCAGACAAGCCCTTCATGAATCTGCACTGTACCTTTTCTCTGCCTCAGTGTGGAGCCCAAAACTTGACTGTGATCTTGTTAAAGTTATCTTTAAGATTCATTAATGCTCTCAACTTTTATGGTAATTCTTTAGCCATTAAACCCAAGACTTTCAGTTCTTTTAAAAAAAAATTGTGTTTCACATGACAGCCAACCTACAAATACTTTCAATCCCCTATCTGTTTTCTTCCATGCAAGTTATAATCTTTTTAAAACAAAGTAAAAGTATCACCTCACACTTAGTGGTATCAAATTCCACTTGTTATCTGCATTTTGTATTTACTTGCTTACTAGGTCTCATAATTTATTATTTCAATTTAAACTAGATCTATCATTGATACATAGTAAACAGATGTAGTTCTAGAATAAAACCTTGTGGGGTGGCACTGCTAAGTTCAATTATTTTGAGAAACTGCCCTCATCTATTTCCTCCTCTCTGATCAGTTCGTAAAAAGCAGATTTCCTCTTCAGATCCCCAACCCCAAATTTTAAAATCAAATGCTCAATCTTCTCCAAATACTTGACAGAGTCATACGACACTAAGGTAGTGGTACAGCAAAGTGTGCAAAGGACTCAAAGTTTGCAGAGAGATATAAATAGTTTAAGTGAGTCTGGCAGATGAAGTACAATGTTCATAAATGTGAAGTCATCCATTTTGGTAGGAATAATAGTCCTTTTTACTATTATTTGAACAGTTTAAAAAAATTGCAGCATGCTGCTGTGCAGGGAGACCTGGGTGTCCTTGTGCATGAATCGCAGAAAGTTGGTTTGCAGGTGCAATGGGTAATTAAGGCGGCAAATGGAATTTTGTCCTTCATTGCTCGGGGGATTGAGTTCAAAAGCAGGGAGGTTATGTTACAGCTCTATAGCATGCTGGTGAGGCCACACCTGGAGTACTGAGTGCAGTTTTGGTCTCCTTACTTGAGAAAGGATGTACTGGCGCTGAAGCGGGTGCAGAGGAGGTTCACTAGGTTGATTCCAGAGTTGAGAGGGTTGGCTTGTGAAGAGAGACTGAGTAGGCTGGGATTATATTAATTGGAATTTAGAAGAATGTGGGGGATCTTATAGAAACATAAAATTATGAAGGGAATGGACAAGATAGAAGCAGGTAGGTTGTTTACGCTGGCAGGTGAAACTAGAACAAGAGGACATAGCCTCAAAATTGGGAACAGAAGTAGGACTGAATTGAGGAAGAACTTCTTCACCCAAAGGGTTGTGAATCTGTGGAATTCCCTGCCCAGTGTAGTAGTTGAAGCTTCCTCATTGAATGTTTTTAAAGCTAATATAGGTAATTTTTTGAACAGTAAAGGAATTAAGGGTATGGTGAGAGGGTGGATAAGTGGAGCCGAGGTCACGAGAAGATCAGCCAGGCTCAAAGGTCCAGATGGTCTATTCCTGCTCCTGGTTCTAAAGACCTTTGAGTTCGTGAGCATCACGTCAGCTCTATTTCCCCATCCGTTACAGCAGTCAGTTCAAACACACTCGTTAGCAACCGCAATGTTCCTTCCTGAAATTATTATATAGAAACAAAAGTTAATGTTATGCCATTTACTTCAATTGCTCCCCTTCTCGGAATGTGGTTTTCATTGGTTCATTCTCGTAACTGGACAACACATGACACTGAGCAACCTATTCACACTTTCACAAGAGATACAGATAGACAATTCATGAAATGAACAAGATTCAACAGTATCTTAAATTGGCTCAGTACTGGTTATACTTATTGCTGTTGAATTGGACTACTGTAAGCACCCAAGTTTAACATCTTCCTTATCCAGTCGCATATGTGGGAACTCTCTCCAGGACAGCGTGGTAAACCATACACACCTAATGGAGCAACAGTGAAACAAAAGCAGTCAGAAACTAGTCGGAGGGAAAGACATAAAATAACTTATTTTTTTTAAACAAAAAAAAAAAAAAAGACTAGGGTCGTACAGCACATAAACAGACCCTTCGGTCCAATTAGTCCATGCCGACCATAACCCCAAACTAACCTAGTCCGACCAGCCTACAAATCAGCCCATATCCCTCCAAAACACTTTTTATTCATGTACTTATTCAAATATATTTTAAATGTTCTAACGGTACCCGCATCCTCCACCACCTCTGGAAGTTTATCCACACAAAAACCACTGTATAAAAAGGCTGCTCCTCATGTCCTTTTTAAATCTTTCTCCTCTCACTCTAAAAGATATGCCCCCTAGTCTTGAAAACCTCCACCTTAGGGAAAAGACACCTGCCACTCACCTTATCTATGTCCCTCATGATTTTAAAAACCTCTATAAGGTTAACCTTCAACTCCCAAGCACCAGTGGAAAAATGTCCCAGCCTATGCAGCCTCTCCTTATAACTCAAATCCTCCATTCCTGGCAAATCTCTGAACCATCTCCAGCTTATTAATATCCTTCCTATAAACAGTTACCAGAACTGGACACAGTACTCCAGAAGTAGTAGAGGTAACTGTGGAGCCTGTGGGCAAGTAATAGATATTGGTGGACAGTTGAAGCAAAATTGATTAATTTTTCTATTTCCGGACAAGAGAGCAGGTGAAGATTGAAACCTTAAGTGAACACTGTGATGCTTAGGTTTGCAGGCTATGAGGCTTTATGAGAGAGTTTACAGTGGCAGAGTTAAACTGAATGATGGCCTTATGAATTGGAGGTAGCAGAGAGAAGATAAGTGTCCTTTAGTTTTGCAGAGTGCAAATGACTATTGACTTTCTTCTGATGCTATTTTCCAATATGCAACACCCTCTGCATGAAAAAGTGCCCCTCAGATCCCTCAAATCTTTCCCCTCTTACCTTAAACCTACGCCCTCAAGTTTTGGACTCCTCTACCATGGAAAAATGACTTGGCATGGATAGGGTGAATAGCCCCGCATGATTTTATAAGTCTCTAGAGACTGTCATTTTAGGAGTTTCTGTCTAATTTCACCAGGTGCTCCCTGCATTTCATGATGAGTATGGCATAACTGATTCCAATGTTTAGTGGAGGGGAGAATTTCCAGTGACACTATGTTTTGAATGGTCTCCGAGAGGAAACAAGGACACCAGTGAGCCGATTACCATGGACAGTAGGGATGGGAGGCAATGACAGTTGATTTTTATATCTGAATTGGACCAAATAAATGCTCGATTAGTTTGCATTTTGCTCAGTGTGATAGCTGATCATCACGGACCCGATTTAGACTGGCCCTGACTTTTCATGATGGCTGCTTCAGAGCAGTTCAGTTTTAGGTGAAGTTTTCAGGCTGATTTTTTGGAATTTGTTTGTCAAATTCTTTTATATTCTATGCTAATTTTCAACTCTACTGTAAGGTAGTTTCAGTTGAAATTTTAGAAGGGTAGAGAAGCAGTGGAATGTTCTAACAGATACTTCAATACAAGTACAGTAAGGCACTACTGTAATGTTTTTAGAGCCTAAATTATCATTTGGTCACGTGACCTCAACATTATCACCTTCATGGGTAGTATTTATGGAATGTTTCAGTGGCTCACTTTTACAGCAGGTTTGTCAGACAATTGCAATACAAGAAAAAGGTTTTGGCCTTTGAAAGTTATGCATTTAAATCGAGCAAACCAAACTATAACATTACCTTGATGTTGGGCTCCAAATGTGATCAGGTTTTTCATTGCAGGAGAAGGACATCTCTGTGCCACAGCTCTCCTACAACAAATGGAAAATCAGGAGTTTTTTTTCCCCACTGTATTAAAAAAAGATCGTTGGTAGTGAAATGCTTTGCAATGTCCTGAAGATTTAAAAAGTGGTCAATAAGCACAGAGCTCCCTCAGAAGGCAAACCATATTGATTGCCACACTTACATAAGTTGACCTCCTTGAGAGAAGCCCATTGCAGTCTATCCATTTTGTAGCTTCTTATCCTTGTACAATATGTTACACGCCATCTCAACTTGATCATTTACATTCATGAAGTAACTGTTCTCAATTTCCTTAAAAAAAAAAATTGTGTGTAATGTTTTATCACTAACAGTAGAGAAGTCTAGATCACAGAAGTTACTTAATTTTGAAAATCTGCAATATCCACTTGGGTAAGATGCATGTAATTGTCAGTACAAAGGAACCACATCTAATTAATAGACAGCATCTCCAGGGAGGGAAAACATTATGGGTGCAAAAATCCAAGGTGGGCTGGATTTTCATAAATACCAGCAGAGAGACTATATAAAAAAAAACTAAAGACGTAAACTTTAGTATGCCCTCTTTGTAATTTATCATTCCTGCAGATTTTCTTTCCGACAGCATCAAATGTGGTTCCTATAAGCATGCATTCTGCTGTACATGGCCTGTGTGGAATTTAATCACATCACTCATTGGGGATCAGGAAGTGAAGAGAGGATAGCAGCACAGCTGAGCCATTCTTTACGTTGACCCTAATAAGATATGTTCTACCCAAATATTTCCACTGGGAAGTGCCAGGCAAATAGGGAATAGAAACCCTATTTTGTTATAACTTTTAACCATGATTTGTGGTATAGCATACAGTATTTTAAGCTTCCTAACTAATTAAGAAAAGTATTTTTGCAGACCGCTCTAATGTAAGCTATTGAGCATTCTACCAAAATTATTTCTCCAGGATCACATTTTTAAATATTTCAAAGTTCCTTTATCAGTAAAAAGTTCAATTACAGCATTTTAACATTCACATTTTTTAAAATTTATTCATTCATGGGATGAGGGCGTCACTGGCTAGGCAGCATTTATTGCCCATCCCTTTTGCCCAGAGGGCAGTTAAGAATCAACCACATTGCTGCGGGTCTGGAGTCACATGTAGGCCAGACCAGGTAAGGGTGGCAGCTTCCTTCCCTAAGGGACATTAGTGAACCAAACAATCGACAATGGATTCATAGTCTTAATTCCAGATATTCATTGAATTCAAATTCCACTATCTCCTGTGGCAGGATTTGAACCTGGGTCCCCGGAATCTTATCTGGGTCTGTGGATTAACAGTCCAGTGATAATACCACTAGGCCATTGCCTCCCCATCATACTTGGATTCATTCTATCTTATTATTTCTCATTAAGACCTACCTCAGTAGCACTTTTTCCAATTTTCAAGGATAACACAACTTCCTGGGACAGTTTCTTCTACCAGTTTAATAAATTTCAGGGTAAATGCTTTGCAACAGCTATCACCTAAAAAAAAAAATCAAGTTGTATAGAAATTAGGGTATTTAAACATCACCATAGCTAGTTGAACACATTGATAATTTTAGGCAGGATTATTTCAGCAATTATATATCAGTCAGTCAAGGTAAAATTATGATGCAGACAGAGATTTATACATTTATAATATTTGTGGCAAGTCTGGATTTTGAAGTAGTGATATATGGACTTTCCAATGTCTGAAGGAATTAATTAACATGTGACTCTATAACCATTGTGAAAGTCCAAAGGTGTGCAGGTTAGGTGGATTGGCCATGCTAAATTGCCCAAAGCGTTCAGGGATGTGTAGCTTAGGTCGGTTAGAGGGGGATGGGTCCGGGTGGGATGCTCCAAGGGTCAGCGTGGACTTGTTGGGCCGAAGGGCCTGTTTCCACACTGTAGGAATTCTTCTATTCTATTTATCTTTGAGGGCTGGTTTTCAGAACTAGTGAGTTTTATTTACATTACGTAGAGCTTACCTAGCAAGGTAAATAATTGCACAAAGTTTCTGTTAAAAATTTCTGGACTTATTTTTAAGCTTAGTATAAGAACTTTTAATTTCAGTTTTGTACATTTACATGTGGAAAGCTGCTCCTGCGAAAAGTATAAGATACATTTGTTAACATTAGATTACCTTAGAGTAAACAGATAAGAACTGCTTGGTTAAAATTCTGGAGATTATTTGAAGCGGAGAATGTTTAAGTTTAGCTGAATGATAGCTTTTTCCTAGAGCTGTCAGATTTTCCAGATGGGATTGGAAGTTAAATTACAACCATTGAGGTGTTAAATAAAAGGATTTTGTGGTACAAGTACTGTACAAGTATGCTTTTGGGTAGCTACAGGAGTATTTTGGGATTAATGGTGTTATATTTCACATACACTTCAAAACTTTTAAATTTCCTAGAAGTAAACAGGCTAGTTTATTCTATTTTATCTTCATTGTTTTTGCTTCATAAACTTTTCTACTATTTTAAAAAACTGCAACATTGCACACATTTCAGTAAGAGACTACTTCATCAAAACAAAAAAAACATTTTGATCAAAATTATCAAATTTCAGACTGGGATCCAACTTGTCCCACAATAGCATCAGGTGGGATCAATACAGGTTCAAATGCAAATAAGCTCCATTTTGAACAGTTGTGTTAATACATATCCAAAAGTAACATTGGTTATAATAGCTGAATGTTATACTGCATATACTACCAATTATGCAAAATGGTTTGCTTACTCTTGACAAAACAAAACGATTAATTACTATTGCTATGCCTTGAACAAAGTCCAATTTCAGTTCTCTATCTGATTATATATTAATAGGATTTGGTTGTCTTGACCTCAAGAGACAGCTTCAAGTAAATTAAGTTTAACGGCTTACATTTTTTTCAAAAACGTAAACCATTGCTGGCTGGTCGAGCAAAATCGAAAGTTGGTGCTTTGTGAATTCTAAATCAACTTACTATTTGAACATGTTTACGGATTGTAAGTGAAATGCACGAGCATACGATCAAACAAGGGATTCGCCCACGATCAGCCAGTTCTCAGTTAACTCCGTTTCTAAGTCTGTTAATGAGAGAACATTTTCACCGCCGTCTTACTCGTGCCATGCCAAATGACCACCGGTACCGGCTCCATGGTCGTTGCAGGTGGTCTTCCACGACACAATTTCCCAAACGAAGGAGAAACAGAAAAACAGCAACATCCACCCTCTTCTCCGCGCAGCCATCTTACTCAGTCATATGACCCGTGCCCGTCATGTGATCTTACAGTTTGTGATTGGTCGGGAATAGGCTTCAGTCGAGGGCCTTCCACTTGCTACCTTGCTGGTTAACTATGAAATATTCATTTTTACCCATCTAGAAGAATATGTGCAGTGTTGAACAGTTGAAGATATTAACACAGTGAGTATACATTCTTCATATTGTAAAAGGTCATAAACCTAAAACCATGTTTCTCTCTTTTTGTCTGGTTTCCAGCATCCCCAGTATTTTGTTTTCGTGTTGGAACAGTTACATTGCTTGGGTTGTGTACAGTGAAATGCCTTTTCTTTTAAATTTGTTCTTTGGATGTACATCAGCTTGCCCATCTCTAATTACCTTGATTACGTTTATGTGAGCCGCTTTCGCAAACCACTGCCGACCATATACAAACATAGAAAATAGCAATAAGCCTTTTGGCCCTTTGACCCCACTATGCCGTTCTCTATGATCATGGTTGATTATGCAACTCAGTACCCTGTTCCTGTTTTTTCAATGTTTTGGCTCGAACTGCTTTCTGTGGCAGAGATCCCACGTGGCCACCACTCTTTGGGTGAAGAAATTTCACTTGATTGCCTATCGGAGTTGGGAAGTCATGTTGAGGTTGTACTGGATATTGGTGAGGCCTCTTGTGGACTACTGTATCCAGTTTTGGTTGGCCAGCTATGGGAGTTATCAGTTATCAAGCTGGAGAGGGTTCAGAAGATATTTACCAGGATATTACCAGACATGGAAAGTTATAAATATAAAGAAAGGCTGGATAGGCTGGAACTTTTTTCACTGGAACGTAGGAGTTTGAAAGGTGTCCTGATAGAAGTTTATAAAATAATGAGAGGTATAGATAGAGTTAATGGTACTTGTCTTTTCCCTAGGATGGAGGATTTCAAGACTTAGGGTACGTATCTTTAAGATGAGAAGAGAGAGATTTAAAAAAGACATGAGAGGCAAAATTTTTTCGCAGAGGGTGGTTCACGTGTGGAATGAACTTCCTGAGGAAGTGGTGGATTTGGGTATAATTACAATGTTTAAAAAACATTTGGATAGATACATGACTAGGAAAGGAGGGATATGGGCCAGGAGCAGGCAGATAGGACTAGTTTAGTTTGGAATTATGTTCAGCATTGACTAGTTGGACTGAAAGGTCTGTTTCTGTGCTGTATGACTCTGTGACCTCATCTCACTCCTAATTTGTCTACACCATATCATTAGACTGTGAGCCTTGGCTCTAGCATCCTTTCTGCATTTACCCTGTCTAGTCCTGTTAGAATTTTATTGGTTACAATGAGATCTCTCCACATTCTTTTAAATTCAATGAAAATATTTCTAACTGATCCCATCTGTTTTCATATTGTCAGTCCTGTTATTCCCAAGAATCAGTCTGGTAAACATTCATTGCACTCCCTCCATATCCAGAATATCTTTCCTCAGATAAGGAGACCAAAACTGCATACACTACTCCAGGTGTGGTCTCACCAAAGCTCTGTACAACTGCAGCAAGACATCCCTGCTCCTGTACTCAAATCCTTTCACTATGAAGGCCAAAAACCATTACTTCAATGTGTGCTGCACCTGCTTCCTTACTTTCAGGGACTGGAGTACCAGAACATCCAGAACTTGTTGCGTCTCCCCTTTCCCAATCTATTGCTTTTCAGATAATAATCTGCCTCCTGTTTTTGCTACCAAAGAGAATGACCTCACATTTATCCACATTATACTTCATCTGCATGCATTTGCCCACTCACTCAGTTTATTCAAAATCGCACTAAAGCAACTTTGTATCCTCCTTATTCCCATCCAGCTTTGTGTCATCCTCAAACTTAGAGTTATTACATTTAGACAAATTTGTGTACACATCAAGTTTATATACTTCTCAAGTATATGGATTCATGATAGAGTTCATACTTTTTCCACTTCAAATGTGAATTACTTTTTCTTGCAGATCTGTTTTGAGTGAACCTAGCAATACTTTCTCAAAGAGGTAAATGTTGTGAAATTGTTGGTTTTGACTGATCACTGAAAAACATTGGTACATTCCTGGACATGGAAGCATCATGTCATGGAACTGCTAAGGGATTAACTTTAATTTAGGTGTACAGGTAGGATTGAAGGTAAATGAGCCAACATTTCCTGTTACCGGCAGGTTCATGGATTGGCCAGCTTGTTCTCAACTTTGGACCATTTGGAACAGGCTGATCATTGGAGAGGTGGGGGTGTAGCGGTGGAATGGTGATGGCTATCCACCTGCAAGTAGGGTGCCCTATGGCCTTTAAAGACACTCTGCTGGCTCCAATGGCATTACATTTTTGCCCTTTGGCATCTTGTGTCTCTCTGAATTTCTAAATTTATGGAAAGTCTTTAAAAGGCTCCTCCATCTTGAGGTTCCCTCTCTTTCTCCTATCTGCATTGGCAGTTCCATCTCTGACTGTGTGGCTTTGGATTTTTTTAATATTGAAAGGCCTCCTCCTGGTCTCTTAGCCTGGGGAGCCTGCTTCTTGTCCTTAATTTTATTAGGCTCCTGGAGGAGACCACTTAATTGCCTGCCATTTCCAAAATCACTTTGAGGGTCCCAGCACTGGAATCCTGACTCAGAAATCATCCCAGCATCAAGATTGGAAATCCTAAACCATAAATCCATCCCAAGTGTCAATATTTCCATCAACATTTTGATGTCCAGATCAGTGGGAAGCTTCCCACAGCTTCATAGCTTATATCACTCTCCATGTTTGTTCATCAGTTATTGGCAGGATTATCTGAAGCTGAAAACAGAAAGATTTAGCAATAAACTACAACTGTGGTCCAGCCAATCCTGTCGACAAGTTGGCTAATCAACAATTAATGGTATATGATTTTCAGTGCCAGTGTGATGTATACTTTACATCCCAAAGACTGGCAGATTGTATGGTACAGACTAAACAGTGAATCCCTTTGGCTGTTTACACAAGCAAGGTACCGTCCATACCTAGTCAGTGTCCAACATTACAAGTAATTGGACAACATTTCAGAAATATTTCTGAGTGTGTGAAGAATTACACGGAGAGCCAATTTGAAATTGTCAGTTGAGCTTGCAATGTAACGCATTGCATGTACTGGAAGTTATGAAGTTGTTGGCTTGCTCACCGAGCTGGCTGGTTATTGTACAGACATTTCATCACCATGCTAGGTAACATCATCAGTGCCGATAGACCCCATATACAAACACATGCAGAACAGAACTGGAAATGACACAACCGAACTTAACAGACCAGATCATATAAATACTAAGCGGAGTAGAACATTGCTTCATCAGAGGCTGCACTGATGATGTTATTTAACATGGTGATGAAACGTCTGTATGATAACCAGCCAGATTGGCAAGCAAGCCAACAACCTCATCCACAACTCGAGCTACAAATCTTGCAACACCTTAAATACAGGAACAAAAACAGAAGTTGCTGGAAAAGCTCAGCAGGTCTGGCAGCATCTGTGGAGAAAAAAATCAAAGTTAACGTTTTGGGTCCGGTGACCCTTCCTCAGAACTGGGAACATTCCCGAAACGTTAGGGACCCGAAACATTAACTCTGATTTTTTTTTTCTCCACAGATGCGGCCAGGCCTGCTGAGCTTTTCCATCAACTTCTGTTTTTGTTCCTGATTTACAGCATCCACAGTTCTTTTAGTTTTTCTTAAATACTAGAAGTTATGTATATTGATACATAGGGCCCTCTTCTTGAAAGACAGAAAGAATATGGACACTTGCTGCACTTATTTCAACTGAGCAAAATAGGTCACAGCCATTCTGTAGTTCATTTCTCAGAGCTATGCCTTAATCAGTTCTGAGGAAGTGTCACTGGACCCGAAACGTTAACTCTGACTTTTCTTCACAGATGCTGCCAGACCTGCTGAGCTTTTCCAGCAGCTGGAAAGCTGAGCTTTTGTACTTGATCAGTCAGAGTCATTTGCCTGATTTAAACCTTAAACATAGCTTGGCTTTTAACTATCAGTCTTTGTCAACTGGTGCATTCTTCATGGCATTGACTCAACCAGAGTCCACTTGCCAACAATCAGTATTCTCCTCTCATACAGTATAAATGTTGTTTTCCATTTACTTTAGTATTTTTGGAATTTCAGATGAGTGCAAGATGAAAATCTTTGGTGTTTTTGTCTTGTTCAGCACTTGATTATTGCTGAACTGCCAGACTACTATTACACGGAAGATATTAATTTCATTCAAAATCAGTAAACACTGGAAACACCCATTACTGCAACCAGCATTTGTAGAAAGAAGGATGCCATTATTCTGAATATTTTTAATTCTTTCATGGGGTGTAGGTGTTGCTGACAAGACCAACATTTGCCCATCTTAATAACAAGCATAACAGCAATGTCTGCACTTCAAAGTAGTTAATGTACTGGTTGTAAACTGCTTCTGGATGTTGTAACCTATGAAGGTTTATGTAAACACAAGTCCATTTGAAAAAGAATCATAAAATCGTGGAATAAAAACACAAGAAAACGCTGGAAGTCCATTATAATACAGATGTTGGAGTCTAAATAGTGAAACTAAAGATGGATTGTGATAATTAGATTGTGTTTATTCTTCTTATTTATAAATAGCAAAGTTAAAACTAAATAAAAATTTATTCATTTGGGAGATGTAAGACCCAGAGCTATAAGTAAATTCACAACGTGTTGAGCCATGTTGCACCAGATTTCCACAAAATCAGAATTGAATCTTTTCAAAAGTTACTAATGTGGAAAATTGCTGGAAAATGTGATATTTTGATACCAGGAATAGAACGTTAAACAGTACAGCACAGGAACAGGCCCTAGGGTCCACCGCATCTGCCGACCACAATTCCATTCTAAACTAATCCCATCTGCCTGTACATGATCCGTAGCCCTATATTTCTTGCTTGTTCATGGCTGGCTAAATACTTTTTAAACTTTGCTAATGTATCTGTTTCTACCACCTCCCTGGCAGCACATTCCAGGTATCTACCACCTTGTGAGCAAATGTTAAAGACACAATAAAGCCAACAATGAAATTGGCTCTAACTGTACAGACATCCAAAGATAAGGAGCTAGCCAAAAGGTAAAAGGAATAAAAGTGTTCAGCCATAGATAGCTGAGAGCATATTTGTGGATGAAGAGAAGGCGTTCAAGTGGAGCACTGTATTTTTGAGGCCCTGGTAAAAACTGGAACCCTAGTTCAATAAGGTGGTAATTAAGGCTAATGCTCCCATTAGGTAGAACATCACTCATGCATGCTTGAAATGAGAGTGTTCACAAGGCAATAGAAAGGCAGCAGCCTTTAAGAAAGATTTCAGAAAATTACATTTTGGAATCTAATTGCTAGGCTTAGTTAAATGACTCCACACTATCACATGGTCAAAGGAGGACTAAACAAGTTGACCTTTTCCCAGACAGCAAAGTCTCTGTCTAAATAAAGCATTTATTGAATTTCAGTCAGAAAGTGAGAGACCTCTGCTTCCCATCAAGTGGATGTTGGGGCAACTGTGAGACATGGACCAATATTTATTGAAACCGATTTAATTAGCACTCAGATCCCAAGGTTTCCTCTTTGATCGCGAACATTAACTTAGTCTCAGCTAATTCTTGATTGTAGGGGAGACAATCTGCATAGACACATTTACAAGAGATTGATAGTTGCACACATCCCCTCTGCACATATGCTCACCTCACCTGGGGCTATCTTTAATGGTGCTGAGAGTTGGGAACAGACTCTGATCCAATAATACAAGAGATTGTGAATGCAAACCTTCAGCATCAATGTTTTCATTGTCCTGTCTTGATTGCATATTATGTGATTTTTTTAAAGCCAAAATGCACAATTCTTTTCTTTGAGGCAGGTTCATAATAATTTCCAAACTCTCTCTCCTTCCCACTCCAGGAAACAAAGTTGTTTCCTGAGTAAAAACCAAAAGAACTGCGGATGCTGTAAATTAGGAACAAAAACAAAGTTGCTGGAAAAGCTCAGCAGGTCTGGCAGCATCTGTGAAGGAGAAAACAGAGTTAACATTTTGGGTCCGTTGACCCTTCCGTTTCCGGAGTGCTGCTTTCACATGGTGCTGCTCATTTCTGACTCTAAAACTGAAGTGGAAATTCTTATCAGTCACTTTAAAAGTGATTCAAGTTTGCTGGCTATTTCATGCTAGCAGTACATAATACTAGTGATTTATATAGAGTATTGCCCAATTATACAAAAAGAATATGCAGGCCTATACGTCCAATTTTTTTTATATATGTTCATATTTAGCTTTTGTTTTTGAAGGTGCAGTAGTGACTGGGAATATTTTTAATTGAGTCAAGAGTAAATTATAATAGAGGTGAGATCTAAGCAAAGGTCATGGTAACAGATGCAAAGTGTGTGGGATGCATGAGCATGTCCAATATTATAGGCGATACATTATGATTCCTCTTTTAAATTTCACCACTCTGGCTTGCATGTAAGCAAGTGCAGTATAGATGCACACAATCCAATTTCACCTTTTCCATTTAGTAGGCAAATGGAGAAGTGGAATTTGGAGGAATTGGCTGAATTGTATGTGATAATTAGAAATTTCATCCCTAATAGCATTGTGGGTCTATTACAGCACATGGACTGCAGTGGTTCAAGTTAATATTTCACCACTGCCTTCCCAAGGCCAACGAGGGATGGCATTAAATGCTCGTCTAGCCAGTGGCACCCACTTCCCATGCATGAATTTTTAAAAATTGTGATGGAACCAGGGAAGGCAAAAGCTTGACTCTGAAAGAGTCATTTATTGATGTACCACTGCATGTAATAAGGTGGAGGAAAGTTGTCCTGTTTTCAGTAAAGGGGAAAACAAAACCTGCTGCACAATGAAAAAGGCATGCCTGGGAGAGGCTGATGAGGTGAGTAACAGGAGTTTTACTAGAAGGATGGCAGTCTGTGTTGGAAGCATTTTAATGAGCTAACCAGATAAGGAAAGGTGAGCAAAGTTGCAAATTAGCCTACACCCTGAAGTGCACCTCTTCACTCTGTCTTGTTAAGTGTATTCCATCTCATCAGAAGGCCCTGCAGATAAGTGGTGTGTCAACGTACCTGAGAATTAGAGATGGCAAAACCGGGCTCACTGGTTTATGGTAACCAGATTAAATATCTCTAACCCACATAAGACTGAGTTATTCAGAATCGAATTTGGTGCAAAGTAGAATATGGTCACATTACTCATGTGCATTTCAATATTTGCACATTCCCATGATTAAACTATATCTACCTCCTCTTCTTCCAGGACGACCAGATGAAGAACAGCAGTTCATGACTTGCTGGAGGACTGTTCTTCAGAAGAGCTGATTCCTTCTGGGACTCTATCATTACAGGACAATACAGACTAGGCACCAGTTCAGATACACACACTTGGATCCTGTTAGGTGGAATGTCACTTGATGAATTGCACATCAAAAGTGAACAGAATTAAACAGTGGTGTTGAAACAGCTATGGAAAATCTGTATTGGCGGGAACATCTGCAAGCTATGCTCAGCGGGACCAAGGTACTGAACCCAGCAGTGGGTATTGGGGTGTATGCAGGAGGAAAACAATGAAAAGGAGAATGATGGAGAATTAACAAAAAAAAGGTGCAAAAATACTGCCAGGGATACTTTCCTCAGTCTCAGAAGATGGAGGATTCCAGCTCAATCATTTGTGCGTTGATGTCACAGGCCACTGCCAGGATATCATCCTCTGTGGAACTTCAGTCATAGCACATGAATCAGTCTTTGCCAGCCCTGGTAACAGCTGTATAAACAATGGATGCTAATATCACTCCTTCAAGAAATAGGATAGCAGAAACCTTAACTGATCTGTTCAAAGCTGATTATGCAAAGAGACTGGAGCAATGTGCGCTTGGACAAGGAGACATAGAATGGAAATAGGGGAGATTAAAATAGAGATTGGGCATGGCACCAGTTGCCCACCTCCACCCGTACTATACCCTGTGTGCTGCCTCTTCTCCTGCCCCAGTCTTCCCCTTTAATCAGAGCAGTTTCCACTTCCTGGGCTGAAGCCACTGGAATTACACCATATAGGAGTCTGGTTCACAGAAAGTATAAAAACATGTCTTATGAAAATGTTTTGTAAATATCTTTAATTTATTAAGTTACATAAATGTTAATCTGCACTAGTTTTCTGATTTGTCTTATCCTTTGGAACCAACTAAGGTCAGTGTTGAAGTTGGGAGGAGAATTGCAACTTAAATATCACACTGCAGGAGGAATGGAAAACAGTTGTCACTTTTTCTGCTCAAATTTTGTGTGAAATTCATTTCACCAAATGGCTCAAAGAACTTTACATGACAAATTGTTCTTTAGAGCATCGTAACTGTTATTTAGCAGCTATCCTGCACCACAAACATCCCACAACAGCCAGAAAGTAAATGACTAAATATCTGGTTTGTTAGTAGTATTTTTTGAGTAAGAGGTATTGGATAAGAAACAAAGCAGAACTCACTGCTCTTTGAACAATGCTATAATAATTCACCTTTATTCACCAGAACTGACAAACAGAGTTTTGTTTTATTATTTCCTAAATAAATTGTCTCCCCAACAGTGCAGTATTCTATGTGGAATGTCATCCAAAATCAAAATCATACTTTCGCGGAACAAAGTTGCAAAGTAGCAGAAGCAAATTAGTCAAGCTGACATTTTTAAAATTTATTCTGGAAGGTAAATGGACAGATGCCTATAGTGACTTCCTCAGCCACCAATGAACAGGCTTTTCAATACCTAATCATCTCATAATCCAGCAGAAGTTTTGTAGAATAGACTCACTTCCATGCATTAAGCAATCACAGCAGTTTGTCTTTACCACCTGTGGCCTTTATGAAACTCCTGCTCAATCTTGATCAAATCCATCCATATTGTTGAAAAACAGTTTAGATCCAAGGAATCTGATTTCAAACTCATTCAGATTATTTCAAGACGAGGGAGCACATTTTTAAGTTGACAGGAGAAAGATTTAAAAAAAAGGTCAAATTTTTTACACAGAGGGTGGATTGCGTGTGGAATGAACGTCCTGAGAAAGCGATGGATGTGGGTGCAATAACAACCTTTAAAAGACATTTGGGTAAGTACATGACTAGGAAAGGTTGGAGGGATATGAGCCAGGAGCAGGCAGGTGGAACTAGTTTAGTTTGGGATGATGTTCAGCATGGACTGGTTAGATCGAAGGGTCTGCTTCTGTGCTGTATGACTCTGAGATGTTAAACCAAGGTCTTGTTTACCCCCTCTGGTGGCTTTAAAAGATCCAATGGTGCTATTTCAAAGAAGAATGGAGAAGTTATCCCTGGTTTTCTGGGCAATATTTATCCAGCAATCAAAATCATTCAAGCAGATTATCTGATAGTTATCACATTAATGTTTGTGGAAGATTTCTGTATTCAAATGGGTTATTGCTCTTCCTGCATTACATCAGTGACAACACTTCATAAAAACATTTTATCATTCCTTAAACATTTTGAGACATCTGATAGTCATGAGAAAAACAAATGCGTATGTTTATCTTTTAGCAGGCACATACAGTAAGCAGGTACATGCTGAGATTTTGCAAATTTGATGACTAATTCTCCCCAGTAACAGTCTCCCACCTATTCCAACAATTGGATTAATCTCAATCTCATTGTTATCCTTTCTGTTTGCTTTCCTGAACATTATCCACTCCATGCTTCTAGAATTCCATGTTACTGTTTAAACTTGTCATCTCTCTTTCCACTGTCTTCCTAACTCCACCACTAAAAATATGCTGAGTTACTCTTCAACAATAGCCAGCTTTTTCAGTGAGCAACAAAACAAATGCCAGGTATATCTGCATTCAGTGTACTGCACGTGCTGCAGTGGTGTAGGAGTTGCAATGGTCCTCTGAATCTTTGAGATAGGGGAAGGAAACATGTAAGAGTTCATAGTTCTAAAAGCTAACCAACAGCTTCTGAGAGTTCCAAAAGAGATGAGGGCAACATCCAGTTTGATTTTGATGCTTCCCACAGTCAGCTAGGCAGTCAACTTTCGTTAACATGGTCCATATATATAACCAGGTAGGAGCACATTACTGCAGATGCTGGAATCTATAAAGAAAACAAAAAATACTGGAGATCACAGCATCCAGACTTGAAACGTTAGCTTGCTTGCTCTCCATAAATGCTGCCTGACCCCTTGTGATCGCTAGCATTTTTTGTTTTCACCATGGATATAGTCGATTAGTTGAGATTTGGACTCATATGTTAGTGATCGCAGTATTGACAAGAAAAATAAAAATAAAAAGTTTGTAACTAAAATTAATTATGACCAGTTCCTCACCTGAAGACCTGGCATTAAAACAGGTTGTTAAAATCAGTCATAAAACAATTGTTTCTGTCACCTTAGGGCCAAGCATATATTTAATGTCTGTTACATCATTAAAGTTCCATTCTTCCTGTATGCACCCTAAGGCAGGTACCTATAGGCTCATTAGCTTAACTTCTGTAGTGGGGAAAATGCTTGAATCTATCATCAAGGAAGAAATAGCAAGACATTGGAAAGAAATGTCCCATCAGGCATACACAGCATGGGTTCATGAAAGGCAGGTCATATTTAATGAATTCACTGGAATTCTTTGAGGACATTATGAGCACAGTGGACAGCGGGGAACCGGTGGATGAGGTGTATCTGGCTTTCCAGAAGGCATTCGACAAGGTGCCTCAGAAAAGGCTGCTGCATAAGATAAAGGTGCATGGCACTATGGTAATGTATTAACATGGATAGAGGATTGGTTAACTAACAGAAACCAAAGAGTGGGGATAAATGGTTGGCGATCAGTGGCTATTGATTGATTGATTTATTGTCATGTGTACAGAAATACAGTGAAAAACTTTGTTTACGAGCGGTCCAGGCAGATCACAGAAAGCAAGGGATGAGCTGATCAAAAAGATTTAGAGGCATACAGGTTACATTGCAAGAATTTAAGTTTAAAAATGTAGAACAGTTATAAGAAATGTTAGAGTTAGACCTGCTGTAGGAACTCTCAAGGAGTTGTCCGGTGTCGGTGCCATCTTGCATCTTATTATTAGTGGTGTGCCTCAGGGATCAGTGTTGGTTCCGCAATTGTTTACAATTTCCATAGATCATTGGGAGCTGGGGACGAAGTGTAGTGTGTCAAAGTTCGTAGATGACACTAAGATGACTGGTTCAGTGAAGTGTGCAGAACACACAAAGTCTGCAGAGGAATATAGACAGGTTAAGGGAGTGGGCAAGGATCTGGCAAGTGGAGTACAATGTTGGTAAATGTGATGTCATCTATTTTGGTAGGAGTAATAGCAAAACGGACTATTATTTAAATGATGAAAAATTGCAGTATGCTGCTGTGTAGATGGATCTGGGTGTCCTTGTGCTTGAATCACAAAAGGTTGGTTTTCAGATGCAGCAGGCAATTAAGAAGGCAAATGGAATATTGTTCTGTACTGCTGAAGAGATTGAGTTTTAAAACGGGGAGGTTATGCTACAGCTGTATAGGGTGCTGGTGAAACCACACCTGGAGTACTGTGTGCTGTTTTGGTCTCTTGAGAAAGGATGCACTGGCTCTGGAGATGGTGCAGAAGAGGTTCACTAGGTTGATTCTGGAGTTGAGAGAGTTGGCTGATGAGGAGAGATTGAGTACACTGGGACTATACTATTTGGAATTTAGAAGAATAAGGGGGGATCTTATAAAAAGCATATAAAGTTATGAAGGAATAGATAAGATAGAAGCAGAGAAGTTGTTTCCAGTGGCAGGTGAAATTAGAACTAGGGGTCATAGTTCACAACAAGGTGGAGCAGAATTAGGACTGAGTTGAGGAAGAACATCTTCACCCAGAGGGTTGTGAAGATGTGGAATTCCCTGCCCGGTGAAGCAGTTGAGGCTACTCATTGAATGTTTTTAAGGCAAAGATAGATTTTTGAACAGTAAAGGAATTAAGCGTTATGGTGAGGGGGCAGGTAAGTGGAGCTGAAACCATGAAAAGATCAGCCATGACCTTATTGAATTGTGGAGCAGGTGCGATGGGCCAGATGGCCTACTCCTGCTCCTATTTCTTATGTTGAATATTGACACAGACAATGCGAGTAAAAGGCCTTATCACAACTCGCCCTAATAAATAAAAGCTACAAATGGAAATAATAAATTAAAAACAGAAGTTGCAGGAAATAAATGTTCTGTCAATGTCCAGAAAAGGTAGGTTTTGATGGTGAGTTACACACCAAAATGTAAATACTTTTCTTGTTATAGATGTTGACATATCTGTGTTTTAACGGCATCTTCTGTCTACTTCTGTGCTTAACTGCTGTGCACACATTTTCCAGTTGAGTCACTACCTAGCTAGTAGGAATTCCACTCTTTTTAATGTTTGCTTCATTTGTTGCCATTCCACCAGATTTCGCAGGTCTATATTAGATGTCCAGAGATCTGCATTAGTCATAAATGCTAGAGCACTCACAGTTGCCATCCGTTTTCATAGGCCCTCAGCCAATATAAAAATGGTTGGTAGGCGACAAAGGAGTACCCAATACAGTCTTAGCTGGTGACACCTCCAGGAAATTTTCAGCCCGCTGTAGAGGAAAGGTTAAATGTCAAATATCTTTAGATTAGAGCTACTGTCAAACAGGCTTTAGGTTTTTTGAGATGAGATTCTAATGCCTGGACTGCTCAATTTGTGCTTTGCAGTTCAGCCCAGACAGGATGTTCCACAGCATAGTGGTGAATGTAGCGTAGAGATGCAGGAGTGAGAAAAGTCCTTTTGAGGAGGAAGATAAGGGTAAGAATCCTGAGATGTCCAAAGGAGGAGAGTCAAAAAGAGGAGGACAGAGTAATCGTCCCAGAGAATCAAGATGCTAGAGAGTATGTTTATAACCGCACACTTCCAGGATGTCTGACCTGGGTAAATACCTTCAACTCACAAGGTCTGATTTTATTTGAGCAGTTGGCAGGCGGCCCTCTGCTTGATGTATTCCACATTGCTAATGCAGTTGCTTAGTTTCATTGTTCATGACCTTATTCAATAAAATGTTCAGTTCTTCTCTCAAATGTGGACCTAATATCCTCATGTCTATGAAAGCTAATATACCCTTTCAAACATTGCCCTTCACCAACTTTAACAATGAAGCAGTTGAGATACTGTGAGTGCTTCCACTTAAGCATACTCCTGGATGTTTGAGCTAAAATGGTCCTTGTATTAAAGGTATGAGAGTCATGTCAGGGAGTGCACGCCTTAATGTTGACAACTTAGTTGTCACGCATTGTGGGAGTGCTCCTTCTTAGTGTTTCTTTGGCACTATTCCTTCAATGCTTTAGAAAGCTATGAAGCCTTCACTATATCCTTGCCTCAGTGTTCTTTCTGACAACCTGACAGCATTTCATCTGCAAAGGACTACAATTTGTGCATTTGATTCTCTGAAGAGTTGCACACTAAGTGAAACTAAATGTGTGAGTGCTCACTGCCCATTTCACAGCCTTAAAAGTTGGTGTTTTTTTTTTGAGAAGCCCAAAAATAGGACACTCTTCCCCCACTTGGATGAGCTGACCAAGGCCTTCGAGTCTTTAGAAAACTCTCAGAAGCGAAGGCTTACTGGCTGAGTTGTATTCAGCTCTGTGGGACTTGACTAGCCAGGACCTGCTGAAGGTGAATGACAGTATGCTTCTGGCAGGTAGGATCCGTGAGGAAAGGTATCATCACCCTCATCCACAAGCGGGAGAGGGAGAAACTTTGAAAATAGTGACCAATTTCACTGCTGAATGCAGATTACAAAAACCTGTCAAAGGTCCCCGCCAACCAGGTCAGGTCTGTTCTGGGATCGGTGATTCACCCCAACCAAACCTGTGCTGTACTGGGCAGGATGATCCCTGAGACCCTTGCGCTCCTCAGGAATATGATCGCTAAAATGCAGGACGGGGAGTGGACGCCTGCCTCATCACCCTGGACCAGGAGAATGCCTTTGACAGGATATTGTACACCTACAAGTGGGACTTGCTCTCCAAATGAGCTTTGGGGAGGGAATTTGCAATTGGATCCAACTGCTCTACGCCAACACCATCAGTGCAGTCTCAATTAAAGGTGGAAATCAAAAAGCTTTCTGATCAGATCCAGAGTCAGGCAGGGCTGCCCACACTCTCTCACCTTGTTTGTGTGTGCCTAGTACAGAGCCTTTTGCTAAGTCCATCAGTAAGGATGCAGGCCTGAGAGAGGTGACTAGTCCAGGCAGCGAAGGCCTGCATTTCAAAGCCTCCCTGTACATGCATGACGTCGCTGTTTTCTGCTCCGTGTGCAGACTCATGAGCATCTGCAACCAATTCAGATTGGCCTCAGGAGCCAAGGTAAATCAAGGCAAGAGCAAGGTGATTTTCTTTGGGAACTGGGCCAAACAATCCTTTATTCCCTTCACCGTTGGGGCAGATTACTCAAAG
>NW_025967924.1:0-25000 GCF_021869965.1 Rhincodon typus | reverse complement strand
GTGCTATCATCCCAGCTGAATTGGTTACTGGACAAGTCCAAGCACAGACTGAAACCCATCTTGATAGATCATTTTGTAGTTTATTTTTGCTTGAATGGAGATGCTGTTAGTTAACAATAAAACAGAAGTTTATCTCACACACACACATACACACTAAAAATAGAACAAGCAAAACTGCTTACATATTACTCATGTTTAAAGATTTTGACATGCATGGTAAACCGTAATCCTGTTAGTCCCAAAAGGAACTCCTTTACAGCACTCAGAGAATTTCCATCTCTTCTACATCTGTAGGTCTTCATTTAACTGTGGCTTCAAACTGTTGTCTTGAGAATCTAATGGCCTCCTCCTGGAGTCTTCATACATTTAAGCTTTGAAGCTCAAAGTCTATCAGCTCCTTTGGCTACAGCACTCAAACTAAACTGCTTACACTGACATAACCTGAGTTCAAAACCATCTTGTTTCATCAGGAACAACTGCTTTATGCATCCAGCTTCAGCAGAGATGGCTGCAAATCCCAACTAAAACCCAAAAGCTTTTTTATTTAAAAGAAGCAAGCAGGACGAGTTTCCTCCATTTGAAAAGAAAACAGTTTCCAAAAACGTCTAAATTGAAAGCCCAGCACATTACATGGTTTACTTTGTTTCCTTGTAAACTCTCCAGATGAAAATAAAACCCCATTACACACCAGGAACATACGCACACTGATTTTTAAAATAATCATGATGGCTACAGAAATATTTACAATTTAATCATCAAAACATTTCAAATACACTAACCAAAACCTACAAGCCCAAATTCAAAATCCAAAATAAATGATATAAAAAAAATCACACACCTTACATCGCGCATTTAAGTGTAGAATGGGGTTGTTAATATTGATACCCTGTTATAGTCCTACATGGCAATGATGACTAGGGTAAATGAGGTGGGAAGGAATTTGTCGAGATTGTATTTATAATACTCTACCACAAACCATTTATGAGATCTGATGTCGTAAATACCACAGTATGTTACACAATCAGCAGCTAATGGATACTCTTTGCAGCAGTATGACTGTCACATCTGCACTTGAGAAGGCCTTTCTGTTGCATATATACCAGTGTTCACAATGTAAACACCAGCACCAACCCTATCAAAAGGGTTGTGTGTTTTATTATGCTTTACAATAATCAAATAGTTTAGTAGGAATATTGTAATAAGTTAACTAGAGGTTTGAAATAGTTCATAGATTTACACAAAAAGCACACCATAACATAATTAATCTGACAATATCTAAATTGAACATAAGGATTAAAACAGTGAAACTCATCAGCGGAATTGGACTTCAAAAGTAGCCGCCTCACTATGTTGCCTGCAAAATGCTGAAATAATCTTTTGCGTTGAGAGTTTTGCATAATTCAGGAAATAATCAGCAACTTAATGGCTTGCATACTTGTCTTTATTGTTTAGGATCACAGCAAGAAAAACCTAATAAGCTTAATAATGAACCAGAAGCCCTTTTATTTCACTGTTTTGACTTGTGAATAAGGATATTGGAAGAAAAAGTTAAAGCAACTAGCGTGCAGTTGATCTGTGCAACATTTACACCAAGCATTTGGTAAGGTTAACACACCATCTGTTCCTTCAGAGAAATATTTCAGCCACGGCTCAGCATATTATAGGTACTACCAAAGCCAGACTCAATAAGACAAGCTGATGCCATATATAGAAGACGCAGACACTTACTCAAAGTAAAGTTGTACTGTAGGTTTTCAAACCACAGTTTTGAGAAAAAAGCAAGCCAATTCACATTGGCCTAAACCTTGACTAGGAGTTTTCTGTGACAAGGATTATGTACCAAGGGCACACACCCATATTAGAAAAACATTGGTCAAATCAATAAGTATAACTGTCACACACGCTCAGAGTTCTAACATGATATGCATCATCCACCAACTTCCCAATTCATACTTTCATAATTGTGGTGAGGCCCTCTTCACAGAAGCAAAGTAATCAGTTTCTGATTTTCTCCTTTAGGTAACTTAGGATGTTTTTGCCTTTCAAACTTCAATGCTGAATTTTCTCCGAATTCATTGCCCTCTTGTCTTTCCATAACCTTTCATTCTCCATATTACTCATTAGCACAGCCACACTTTCATAGCCTTGCTACTCCCATTGTTTTTAGGCCACTGATTAGGTTACCTGTGACAACTTCCTTGCAACTTTCACCACCCCTATTCATCCACAGAACAGATATTAGAGAGATACCTGTATAAACTCTCAGTTCTGGTATCATTCCAGGAGTTCATTCCCTGACAACTTCTGGCCATCTTAAATTGTACATTTGGAGTTGCTTAGGACTGAGGTCAGGAGGAACTTCTTCACCCAAAGGGTTGTGAATCTGTGGAATTCCCTGCCCAGTGAAGTGGTTGAAGCTACCTCGCTGAATGTTTTTAAGGCAAGGCTGGATAAATTTTTGAACAGTAAAGGAATTAAAGGGTTATGGTGAGTGGGCGGGTAAGTGGAGCGGAGTTTCAAAGATCAGCCATGATCTTATTAAATGGTGGGGCAGGCTCGAGGGGCCAGATGGCCTACTCCTGCTCCTAGTTCTTATGTTCTTAACAGAACCAGCTTGTTCAGGGAATCAAAACCATACATAATTCTTTGCAGTTTGCATCACATGTAGACAGGGTGGTTAAAATAGGCATTTGGCACGCTTGCTTTCATTGTTTAGTCCTTTGTGTATAGGAGTTGGGAAGTCATTTGAACTTGTATAAGTGATTGGTGAGGCCTCTTCTGGAATTCTGTGTCCAATTCTGGTCACCCAATTATAGGACGGAGATTATCAAACTGGAGTGTGTTCAAAAGAGATTTACCAGGATGTTGCCAGGTATGGAAGGTTTGAGTTATAAAGAAAGGCTGGGATGATTTTCACTGGAACATAGGAGGTTGAGGGGCGACTGGATATATATGTTTATAAAATAATGAGGGGTATAGATAGAGTTATGGTTCTTGTCTGTTCCCCAGGCTGAGGGAATTTCAAGACTAGGGACATTTTTTTAAAAAAAACAAACAAAAACAGAATTACCTCCATGTCCTTTTTAAATCTCTCTCCACTCACCTTAAAAAAAAATATGAGTGGTTTGCATATAGATCGAACTTCCTGAGGAAGTGGTGGATGTAGGTACAATTATGTTTAAAAGACAGTTGGGATAGGTACATGAACAGGAAAAGGTTTGGAGGAATATGGGACAGGAGCAGAGAGGTGAGACTAGTTTAGTTTGGAATTATGGTCAGCATGGACTGGTTGGACCGAAGGGTCAGTTTCCGTGCTGTATGACTATCTTGAATAAAACAAATCCCTCAAGATGGAGCTTACTGCACATTGAGGGACCACAATTGTATGTACATGTTTGATGTTTCATAGGATTAAATTCCCCAATTGGTTTTCACAAAGAGAATACTGAATTGTCCCAAATTAACCAAGTTAAAATGTGTTTAAAAATAGGAAAAAAATTAAACAGGCACTTTCAAGTTAAAAAAGTGATAACTAACTAGAGCTAGCGTTACATTACACAGGTTTGAATTCATTTGTTGGAATAATACATTCATTGTTACTTACGAAGTGCAATAATACTAGAATGAATTTCCACATGGCAAATGTTTAAATTATACAACAGTATTTTCCTGATAATATTTAGTTAAAAGCCTATTAAAGCATTCTAATTGCTACTGAACACCTACTTTGCATAATTATATTCAAAGTATTAACTCATTCTGCATTAAGCTATTTAATCTCATTGATAACTATACCATAAGGGAAAGATATTAATTTCCAATTTAAAGCAAAAGGAAGAATCTGAAAATTGATAGCATCGATGATATTAAGACTATAACACATCATTCATACATGTTGGAAACAAAGTGGTGTTGTATCCTTTACATAGCAACTGCATAAATATGCAAATATTGTAAATATGTAAATATGGTAACAGAAATATAACTTAAGATTGTACATGAAAATGTGGTGCATACTTTGTCCAAACCATTCATTTACAGCAAGTTTAATGCCATACCATTTCATTTACAATTTGATTGATACATTTACTCTTACTTCAAAAATCTCCAGAAATGATGGTATTTCCCCTTCCATTACTTTCTGCCCTCTTTTCTGGGTAATTTTTTTCTTCCATAACTGCTTTGAGATACTTTGTGCAGAACACTAAATTCATGCTGATTTAAGGTTGTTCGCACAGGTACATTTACACAACCATTCCCTTTGTTTCAATATAAAGTTGGGCATTAAGAGTTGGCAAAAAAAATTCAAACAGTATCATTTCACATCATGAACCACCATCCCATTCTTACTCGCCCACCCACCCAATCCAAATTTATAAAATCGTTGAGGTGATGACATTGTTAACCTAAAACGTACTACCGTAAATACACTTCAAGACATAGTCTGATACTGTCAATGTTCTTGCATAGAATATTCCTTGACTGGGAAATGCTTCAGGTAAGCAGATTTCTGAGTGTGATTGAACCAATCTCCAGAGTCTTAAGCTTTTCAACTCTGCTCCTGTTCTGCATTTAGCATTCGTGCCAACAAAGCATCACCAAAAGGCTATATTTATGGCAGCAAATGGAGGGTCATTTCTCCTCAGTGAATAGACAGTCTTACCACACTGTGCAAACAACCTTAAATCAGCATGAATTTAGTGTTCTGCACAAAGTGTCTCAAAGCAGTTATGGATGAAAAAAATTACCCAGAAAAGAGGGCAGAAAGTAAAGTAATGGAAGGGGAAATAGTAACATTTCTAGAGATTTTTGAAGGAGTAAATAGTAGCAAGGTAAAGGAGTTTTCACTGAGCACGTTACATGATCAGAGTGTTCTGGGTGGAATTTAGCTATGAATGGCAAAGAACAAGTAAGGATAGCTTTCTTGTTAATGTTATGTTGTTAGAAGATTAAACATTCTAAGAAAAGTTCACAAACAATATAAAAGTGATTGTCATAATAACTGAAACTTACACTCAGTCATTCACAAAGTAAATGTTAACTTGGGTAAACAAGAAAAGCAGATTGCTGAAGAAACAGCAGGTCTGACAGCATCAGTGGAGAGAAACAGAGTTAATGTTTCAAGTCTTGCGGTTTAAGTCAGGACTACCAATTTCTGTTTCAGATCTCCAGCATTTCTTTAACTTTGGATAAACAATATATTGATGTTTTAAAAGCAGCATAACAAACTGAGACAAAATCAGCAAGATGGGACTTATTTAATTTAGAAGATCAATTAATTTAGGCAATTTAGAGAATTTTTGATACAAGTGGTCCAGGCCTCTGGCCTAGAGATTTTAATTCTTCAGTGATGCTTGCATACAAATATTTAATAAGGAAATTGAAAAATGATACTCGATGTTCAAGTTTTAATTAAAATTCCATCAGCACTGAAATGCTGCAAGGCTGATATACATTTACTTTGTTTTGTTATTGCACAATACGAAAATGTGAGCCCATTGTGCACTTGCACAGTTTGATGCCACCATGAACATTATCTGAATGCATCACAAACCACAGAATGCCTTGGCTAGATTTACATTAGAAATAAATTAAGCTGAAGAGTTCTGTACTATTGTATCAATCAGTAACAAGTAAATACTTACACATTTTTTATCAATACTGAATAAACATGTAACACTGGTGAGAATGACTGCAATATTAATAATTTAATAAGATTGAAGGGACAGTAAAACATTGTACTCTAAGTTAGCACAGCCAACTAAATATCACACGGACAATATGGACTATGTCTTATACAACCCATTATTTGTAACGGGGGCTGAAAAGTACTTGTATTTACGTAGTTACCTGCCATTCACAGCCTTGGGTGCTCCCAAGTGCCCCTATCAGTAAAGTACTTTTAAAGTGTAGTCAGCACAGGTGAAGGAACAGGGATGCAGAAGCTTGTCCTATCTTACCTCCATGGCTCCATTTCATTAAAAATTCCTAAAGTCTTGCAGACCAACCGGCCAGATTGACTGACAGGCAACTAGGCAGATACATGAATGTGTCATGGCAGAAAACAGATGGAAAGCAAAGAAAAAAAGTTGCTGGGGACAGTGGGAAGGCTTTCAGAGTGATAACCTTTCTGATTGATGGGGTTGAGTGAGGGTCAGGAGATAAGGGAAGGATGGCAGTTCTCCCCGGAGACATCAAGGGTTGGAGAGGTCCCAAAATTCCTTGAGACACTTGGGGCCAGCACCTCTGGAGGCCCAAAATAATTCAAAGGGTACCTTGAAATTTTTCTTTAGACATTTTTCCCCAGTAAATCCTCCTGCCATGAGTCTGTTGCCAAATATCATAGGGTTCACCGTGGCTTGATGGCAATATTGTAGTGTAGTTATGACACCATCAGGCCATGCCTACGTGTTTGGAGTACCTCCCACATGCTTTCCATGGAGGCCTCAAAAATGGCCTGAGCACAGTAGGCTGGAGGCTAGACATTTGCCAACATATTGGCAGGAAAAAGGTTTAAAATGAAGACCTTGTTCCAGTCATAATTCTCCAATCAAAATTGGCTAGGCTTTGTTTCTAAACAGAGAGGGTATTTCCAATATCTGTAGCACAAACTTATTCAGCTGGCATGTAACATCACAACATTTTCATTAGAGGGCAAATTAGGAAAACAAAATCTGAATGGTGCTCAGATTTCTAAACGTGATTTCTGTTTCTTCAGGCAAGAGCCTAAAGATACTCGTTAGTACTCTGAATTCAAAGTAAATCAAGGCTATTCTTCTCGTCTCAGTTGACATAAAATGTATACGAGAATGCAAACAAGCTTATGATAAGAATTGCAAGGTTACAATTTTGGTGAAGGTGATGTTAAAATCGGTGAACTGTTATGTTACCCGTTGGTGCTGAAAATCCCTGTTAACAGCCTTGTGCGTTGAACTGATGAGCAAGGCAAATCAGTTCCCCTCTTTTTAATCCTCTGTCAATCTCGACCCATTTACTTTTAGCACACAACTGTCACTTCAATTCTTAAGAAAAAGGAATTTTATTAGCTACTAACCCCAAGAAAAGTAATAAAAATGTTACATCAAATATACACAAACAGGCAAGTCTGAAAGGGAGTGGGGAGGGCATCTAGTACAGACAGGAAGATAAAAACGATTGTAATTTAAAGTTCTTCAGAGTCCTTGAATTAAGAGAAGAACATGAATCCCAATTGTTAACCTGCGGTCTTGTTTCTTTTGCAGTGGCGAAATTTGCAGATATCTTCTGAGTTCTCAATGAATAGCTGTTTTTACAAGTTGCTGCTTCTTCATGGGGGTTGACACACCGGGAGGGAGATATGATAACAAAAAGGGCATTGTAAGCCGGTTTCTTTTTCTTTGCAATTGCTGTTCAAAGCAGTTGTTGATCTGAGTCCATTTGTACAACCGTTTTATTCCATTGTATATTTGGTGTCTGCTCCATTGTCCTTTAAAACTTAATAAAAACCCACAGATAAAATCTTTCACCTCTTTGTCTATGAATTTATCATGCAAATTTGAAGTAAATGAGAGATGTAAACTTATGAAACTAGTTGGTTGGTTTCACTCTTCAGATTATAGAGTCATGGTTGTGGATGATACAAAAGTAGGTAGGAGGGCATGTTGTGATGAGGACATGAGCAATCTGCAAGGGGTTATAGATAGGTGGAGAGTGGGCAGAAACTTTGCTACATTAAACTCTCATCTGCCAAATGAATATTTAAACGGAGAGATAGTCTGTAACAAAGTGCAGCACAGATGGCTCTGGGTGTTCTTGTTCATGATTCAAAGATAATATGCAAAAACAGCTAGTTAATAAGGCAAATGGAATTTTTGCCCTTTTTTGCTAGGGTACTGAAGCTTACAAGTAGATGAGTTTTGTTACAGCTGCACAGGATGCTGGCCAGGCCACACCTGGAGTACTTAGTACAGTTTTGCTCCCTGAATTTAAAAAAATTCAGAAAAACAACAACCCACAGGTTAAACCACGAGTTGTCTCTCTAAATGAGAGATCAGCCCATATAATATTAAGATAACCAGTTGCTTCCCCTTGGTTTTACATACAAGGTTATGCATTGTTTGAAGTAAATTTACAAATAGGCCTGTACAATTTACAAAAATAGGCCAACATCATTCAATTGCAGAGCAGTGACCGTCTATTCAGAGATTTTGCTAAGAGATAAATAGCTCAGCAGCCACTCCGAATGATGCCACTTTTACATGATGGATTTTGAAATATGAAATTATAAATTCAAGGAAAAACATAAAACTTTCCCTTGCATTCAGCATCCACCCATTTGTGGTTACGATTTCCTTTAGGGTGGTGTGAACACTTCATTTCTCACTCAAAGTACATCATAAATACTGATTACTGTGTTCCCTAAAATAAACTAAAAGGTTATGCGCATAATGGTGTACAGTTCCAGGAATCTCTGCACATGGAATACAAATTTTACAAATTTCTCAAAATACAAATGACATTCAATATTCACACTCAGTATTAAAAATACTGCAAGTGTATCTCCAGATTTAAAAATCAGATAAATAGACAGCAATATGGAGGATGAGATCTATCAGCCCTTGCGAGGTGGTGTTTTGGACAACGAAAACAAAAAGTAGAAACAAATGTTAAAGTTTGTACTTATCCGACTATCAAAAATTCCTTGATCTCAAGGCATGCAGTCAGGCAGATTCAGGTGTAGCCCTGGTTTACTTCTGAAATGTAGAACATTGAACAGTACAGGCCCTTCGGCCCACGATGTTGTGCCAACCTATTATCCTACTAAGATCAATCTACCCTGCATACCCTACATTTTACTATCCTCCATGTGCCTATCCAAGAGTCGCTTATAAGTTTCTAAAGTATCTGACTCCACTACCACTGCCGGCAGCGCATTCCACACACCCACCACTGTGTGAAGAACCTACCTCTGACATCTCCCCTACACCTTCCTCCAATCACCTTAAAATTATGCCCCCTCAAAATAGTCATTTCTGCCCTGGGAAAAAGTCTGACTATCCACCTTATCTATGCGTCTCATCATCTTGTACACCTCTATCAAGTCACCTCTCATCCTTCTTCTCTCCACTGAAAAAAGCCCTAGCTCCCTCAACCATTCCTCATAAGACCTACCGTCCAGTCCAGGCAGTATCCTGGTAAATCTCCTCTGCACCCTCTCTAAGGCTTCCACGTCTTTCCTATAATGAGGTGACCAGAACTGAACACAATATTCCAAGTGTGGTCTAACCAGGGTTTTATAGAGCTGCAGCATAACCTCGTGGGTCTTAAACTCAATTCCCCTGCCAATGAAAGCCAACACACCATACTTTATTCTATCAACTTGGGTAGCAACTTTGAGGGACCTATGGATGTGTACCCCAAGATCCCCCGTTCCTCCACACTGCCGAGAATCCTGCCATTAACACTGTATTCTGCATTCAAATTTGACCTTCCAAAATGAATCACTTCATACTTTTCTGGGTTGAATTCCATCTGCCACTTCTTTGCCCAGCTCTGCATCCTGTCAATGTCCCACTTCAACCTACAACAGCCCTCCACACTGTCCACAACTCCTCCAACCTTCGTGTCATCGGCAAACGCACTAACCCACCCTTCCACTTCCTCATCCAAGTCATTTATAACGATCACAAAGAGCAGAGGTCCCAGAATAGATCCCTGCGGAACACCACTGGTCACCGAAATGATAACACTTTTGTTTTTTATTATGCTTGAACCCCTTCAAAAGTAATGAGATGCAAAGCTAATACAATTCACTCACGGTAACATTTTCTCCAGTGAGGTTATTTCTTTTAAGTAAAATCTCCATTTAATAGTGATTTTTCTTTTTAAGACATGGACAATAAAAAATAAAGTGCTGGATCAACTCAAAAGGTGAAGTTGGAGAGACCCAACATAAAAGTTTTCTTCAGAACAGAGTTGAGCTTCTCCAGCAATATCCACCTTTACTTCAGATTTCCAGCATCTGTAGTACCATTTTTTTTTAAATTTAGTGAAAATATAGGCATGTATTGAAACTTCAAATTAGCCAGCCAATCGACAATGGACGCACGGTCGACATTACAATCTTAATCTATTCAACATGAGTGATGAAGCAGACATTAAGATGCAATTATCACAAGACTTCTGTGCAAGCAAGGTATCTCTAAAAGCAACAAAAATAGAAGTTGCTGGAAAAGCTCAGCAAGTCTGGCAGCATCTGCTAAGTGAAAGCAGCATTAATGTTTTGGGTTCAGTAACCCTTCTGTTTTTGTTTCTGATTTACAGCATCCGCAGTACTTTTGGTTTTTATCTCCAATAGCAACTTTCTGATTTTAGTTTTTAATTGTGCATGGGCAGTTGCCAGATGTTGGTGCTGATTTCCAGATATAACAGTTAGCGCAGTTAGTCTTACTCTTATTTCTACCCCAGTTAAGCCGCTATCATTATTTGTTCCTTTATTCTTTCATGTTACATGAGCATAGCTGGCAAAGCCAGCATTTGTTGTAGAATGCAGTGCTCCCAGGGGAAGGTGATGGCCTAGTGGTATTATCACTGGACTGTTAATCCAGAGACCCAGATAATGCTCTGGGGACCTGGGTTCAAATCCCACCATGGCAGATGGCTGGCTAATTTTTAAGTTTCAATGTCTGGAATTAAGAATCTGGTGACAGTCATGTGTCCATTGTCACTTGTTGGAAAAACCCATCTGATTCACTAAGGTCAGGCGGGGATGGAGCCAGTAAAGTTGAGTGTAGGTGGGGAGTTAGGGAGGAGATAGGTCAGTCCAGGGGGGGGGGGGGAGGAGGGGGGGGGAGAGGAGGTTAGTGGGTAGGAAGGGGGAGGGGGGCTTGAGGGGGGAGGAGGGGATAGGTGGGAGGGAGGACAGGTTAGGGAGGCAGGGACGAGCTGGGCCGGTTTTGGGATGCAGTAGTGGGGAGGGGAGATTTTGAAGCTTGTGAAGTCCACATTGATACCATTGGGCTGCAGGGTTCCCAAGCGGAATACGAGTTGCTGTTCCTGTAACCTTCAGGTAGCATCGTTGTGGCACTGCAGAGGCCCAGGATGGACGTGTCATCTGAGGAATGGGGAAGTTGAAATGGTTCGCGACTGGGAGGTGCAGTTGTTTAATGCGAACAGAGCGTAGGTGTTCTGCAAAGTGGTCCCCAAGCCTCCACTTGGTTTCCCGACGTAGAGGGTGCCACAACAGGAACAGCGGATGCAGTATACCACATGCAGTATACCACGTGTACCAGTAGGTGTATGTGGTATACTGCATCTGCTGTTCCCGTTGTGGCCTCCTCTACATTGGGGAAACCAAGCGGAGGCTTGGGGACCACTTTGCGGAACACCTACGCTCGGTTCGCACTAAACAACTGCACCTCCCAGTTGCGAACCATTTCAACTCCCCCTCCCATTTCTCAGATGACACGTCCATGCTGGGCCTCCTGCAGTGCCACAACGATGCTACCCGAAGGTTGCAGGAACAGCAACTCATTCTGCTTGGGAACCCTGCAGCCCAATGGTATCAATGTGGACTTCACAAGATTCAAAATCTCCCCTCCCCCTACTGCATCCCAAAACCGGCCCAGCTAGTCCCCGCCTCCCTAACCTGTCCTTCCTCCCACCTATCCCCTCCTCTCACCTCAAGCCCCACACCCATCTCCTACCTACTAACCTCATCCCGCACCCTTGACTTGTCCGTCCTCCCTGGACTGACCTATCACCTCCCTAACTCCCCACCGACACTCACCTTTACTGGCTCCATCCCCGCCTCTTTGACCTGTCTGTCTCCTCTCCACCTATCTTCTCCTCTATCCATCTTCTATCCGCCTCCCCCTCTCCCTAATTATTTCAGAAACCCCTTCCCCCACCCAATTTCTGAAGGGTCTAGGCTCGAAATGTCAGCCTTCCTGCTCCTCGGATGCTGCTTGGCCTGCTGTGTTCATCCAGCTCTACACCTTGTTATCTCAGATTCTCCAGCATCTGCAGATCCTACTATCTCTGATTCACTAACGTCCTTTAGGGAAGGAAACTGCCTTCCTTACTTGGTCTGGCCTACAGGTGACTCCAGACCCACACAGTCGTTAACTCTTAACTGCCCTCTGGGCAATTAGGGATGGTCAATAAATGTTGGCCTAGCCAGCGACGCCCTCATCCCGTGAATGAATAAAGAAAGTTCGAACAAAAGAATAACATTTTCTTTTACACTACCAGTGCCAAACATCTACGTTCTAAAAGGTAATTTACATTGCAACCTGAATTAAAACCATTTAGTGCAATTGCCTTTATTGGGGACATGTTCTCTCATTTGCGAAGACTTAGTCCTAATACCAGACGTGCTTGTTTTTATATACAATATTTTAACAAGTAAAGATTTTCCTTTAGCATCCAGTAAATAAAAATTCCACACAACTGATGAAAGTTCTTGCTAACCATAAGCCTGATGTAAATAGTGTTCTGTGAACAGGTATTACTACACCAGTGACCTGGAAAACAAAAACTATTTCTCAGTAACTCTGTCAATTGACTTTCTTTTAATGTTTTTTGCATGTCACAAAGTGGTAATAAACACTTCCCTTTGATCATGAGAAACTTTGTACACAATGGCATTAATAGTGGAAGATAAGAACTTCTACAGTAACATTTCAAAACTGCAGTATTTGACAGAGTAACGCAACATATTAAAGGCTTAGACGACTGAGTAAAATGTCATCATTCCAATAACAGATTAGTACATGTTGGCTTAAATGAAGCAATAGTAGCACAAATGATAGTCTGCAACATCCAATTTCTTCCAAAAACACTTTTAAACACATGATAAACTTAATGCATCCTAGTCCATAATATACTCCATGACAACATGACCCCCTTCTGTTGGGGGAGACCAATTCAGATTAGATGACCACTTTACTGAACATGTTAATTTCAGTTACAAATAGGAGTTGCCATTTTTAGTTAGCCATCTCATATGCTCACCAACTATGGTCTCCATTGACACCACAATGTAAGCTTAAAGAATGGCAGACTCATTTTCTTGGACACTTTTCTGGCTTCTGGTTTAGACATGGGGACGCTTTAACTTTTGCCAAATCTCTCATTTGCTAATCAGCTCATTACCGATTTAAAGGGAATTTGAAAAAGAATTACACAAACTTTAGCATTTTTCAATAGATCATTGTATCCCTATTGAGTAGTTAGCTGGTGTAATTTATAACAGAATAAGAAATAGGAACAGAGGTAGACCATTCAGCCCATCAACCTACAGTGGCACCCTGTACACTGATGGCCATCTTCTTCCACTATACTTTCTTACCCACTCCCTATATCCTTAAGATTCCAAAGAAATCGAATCTGTCCATGTCATCCTTCAATACATTCGATGATGGACAGCTCACAAGCCTCTGCAGTATAGAACTCCGCATACTCTCAACACAAAAGTAATTTCACATTTCAGTCCAAAAATTATCCACCCGAGACAATACCATATTCCATTCCCCAACCCAGGGGGAAATGACCTGCGTCGCTATCCTGTTAAGCTCCTTTTAGAATCTTGAATGCCCAGTGAAGTCATCATTTCTTATTCTTTCAAACTCGAGATTGTAGGCTCAGTTTACTCAGCCTTTTATTATCATAGTGTAACCCTCATCCCAGGAACCAACATAGCAAACCTTCACTATTGTCTCCAATATAAGTATATCATTGCTTCAATATGGCAACCAAACAGAGCACATCATTCCAAGTGTGGTCTCAGCAAGGCCCTACACCATTTGAATAAAGATGATATGCTACAATCCCTTTGCAATCAATTTTTAACATGCAAAACCTCCTTAATTGCTTGCCAGGCATGCTCTGCCTCCAAGAGTTCACCCAAATCTCTGAATATCAGCATTTTCAAAAGATCCAAACCTTTGTTAAAAAAATCTGTTTTTCTACAATAGCTTCACACTTCCCCCAAACTGTATAGCATCTGCCATCTTGTTATTCACTCATTTAACCTTCTTGCATCTCTCTGCAACTTTGTATTGTCAGTAAACATAGATAGGTTATTCTGTCTCTCTTCTAGACGCTTTTTAATAAATCTATTTGGCAATGTTATGACACACCGCTGGAGCAGGTGGGACTTGAATCTGGGTCTCCTAATGCACCATGACCGACACTGTCACTTCTTCCAAGTCAGTACCAGACTGTAACACAGACATTCTCTCGCTCGCGCTCTCCCCCCGCTTCTTGAATTATAATGTTAGAATCCCTCAAGTGTGGGAGCAGGCCATTCGGTCGATCAAGTCAACACCAACTCCCTGAACAGCATCCCACCCTGACCCACTCCCCTACCCTATCTCTGTAATCCTACATTTAGCATGGCTAATCCAACTAACCTACACACCTTTGGACCATAGGAGGAAACCGGAGCATCCAGAGGAAACCCACACAGAACACAGGCAGACTGTGCAAACTCCACACAGACCAGTCGCCAGAGGCTGGAATCGAACTCAGGTCCCTGGCACTGAGGCAGCAGTGCGAGCCACTGAGCCATCGTGCTGCCCCACAATGTTACATTTGGGAATGTCTAATCCATCTGGGCCACTTCGAATCCAGGAATATTGAAAAATCAGACTTAATTTCCTCCCTTAGCAGCCCTTGGGTTCCCCTCTCTCTAAAGTTGTGTCGTCTGCCATGAAGACAGACAAAATATTTGTTAGACATTTGTCATTTGTTCATTTCTTATGATAATTTCTCAGCGTTACTTTAGCTACTTTTCTCCTGTAAGAACTGTTGAGTCCAGTTCATGATAAGACTGGACATGTCAGATCTCAAAGAAATCTGGCTTAATAGAACATGTTTCATTTCTGCAGTTATCAGTGATTAGTCAAACGTTCACACGCAGTTGTAAATGTTCACAAAAAGAACGTAAGCTTATTACTCAATTTTTTTTTTTTTTTTTTTTTTTTAAAACCTGCGTACAAGTTACACAAGTCCTAACACAAACAATTAAAAAAAACAAAGTTTCAAGCCGTTTCCCAACATTATTCTTTTACAGATACCTCAATCCCAGACAAACATCACTTCTGCCTCACCATTAAATTTCTTTGTAACTGATTCTTTCCAGTTTCCTTGTGCTGAGAGATGGTTTTGTAATTCTTTTGAGTCAGTTAGCATAAACCTTTTTCAATTCTAACAATCTGCGGACTGTATACAAACTCTCCTAGCTTGGAAACTTCTTAAACTAAAACCACTTCTGCTAGAGCGACTGGTTCCCTTAGAACGATAACTTGATTTCCTAAGAGAAGACTGTTCTCCTTTGAGCTCCTGATTCTTCAAAACTGAAGTCACAATCTAAACTAATGGCCTCGAATCTGTCATACGTGCAGCAGCACGAATATTCCATCATTAGCAAGTATCCTTCCAGGCAGGAAAACATGTTTAACATGCCTTCTGGAAATGACAGTTAGGTCACTGTTCCTAATTACTTGATGTTTTTAAAACAAATTACCTTCACAGAACTGACCAAGGCCCATCTGCCCCTATTTTAAAGTCAAAATCTCAAATAACAATAACTCTGATATTTGTATTTTTGGATAGTTTGCTCTCATTCTATTCCGTCCTCTTATCAATTCTTTGGTGGCCTTTTGCCAGTTTCTGAGACACACAAAGCTTGATACTTTGCACAATTAAGGTGTCATTTTTAGTTTCAACACTATCTTAACAATCCATGGATGGATCTTTCTTCCTGAGATTTTGGCATTTTTAAAATAGACCTTTTAAACCTACGTATCTTGTATTTTAATCACCCTATTAGCCGCTCTCTTCATATCTATGTAATTATCTTTATTTAAATGTAAATCTTGTCTGGGACTGAAGCCTATTACTTTCAAATTAAATATTGAAAATCAGTTGCATTATGATCACCATTTCCCAAAAGATCTTTTACAATGAGATTATTTAACCCTGCCTGAATATTAGATCTAAAATTGTTCATTTTGGGTTCAGCCATGTTGCTGGTGGCTGAATATTTTAGTGCCCAATTTCCTTTTCTTTGACCAAAGTACCTGTTACACTTACAGACTTGAAGTTTACAGCACAGAAGACAGCCATTCTGCATTGGTCAAAAGGTCTGATGACAATAATCCCACATTCTACCTTTTAGCCCACTGCCCTGGATGCAATGGCAAGCTGGTAGCCTAATGCAGCTTAAATGTGGAGGGTTCCTGATTCACCAACCCTTTCAGGCAGTGAGTTCCAGACTATCACCACCCTTCAAGTGAAAAAGCATTCTCCCCAACTGTCCTCTTGGCTTTTCACTTCTTACCTTAAATCTAACAGTTCTGGTTATTGACCCCTTTACTAATGGAAAAGCCCACTTCCTCTACCTATGCTCCTCGAAATTGTATACAAATCTATCAGGTTCCTTCTCAACCTTCACTGCTTCAGGGAAAACAACTCTGTCTATCCAATCTTTCATCACAGATCAGACCCACCAGCATCCTGGTAAATCTCCTCTGTACTCAGCTTGTCTACTACAATCACATCCTTCCTAGAAATGTGATCAGAACTGCACACAGTCCCTACAGTTGTGGCCTAACTAGCATTTCATACAGTTCCAACAGAACAACATTGTTCCAGTCTTCTTTGCCTTGGCTAACAAAGTAAAGTATCCCATATGCCTTTTTAACCATCTTATCTACTAGGACTTGCCTTTTACAGGGCATTGAGTGCTTTTAGACAGTTGTCTTTGGCATCAGTAGATCTGTACACCAAGGTGCCTTTGGTCTTTAGTACTTTCTGGTGTCTTAGTATTCTTGTCTATTGATTGTCTATTGCCTTGATAGCCCTCCCCAAGGACGTTACCACACACCTTTCCAGGTTCAATTACATTTGCCACTGCTCTGCTCAGGTGAGCAGTCCATTGATGTATTCTTGCAGCTTACGTCTGTCCTCTTCATTATCTACCAGTGCCAATTTTTAAGTCATCTGTGAACTTGTTGATCATACTCCCCGCATGCAAGCTCAAATAATTAATAAAACAGAACAGTAAAGACCATTGTACCAATCCCTACGTAATCCTACCAGAAACACATTTCAAATCACAGAAACACCTTCACCATCATGGTCTACATCCTGCATCTCAGGCAATTTTGAATCCAATGTACCACTTTGCATTGAATTCCACATGCTCCTACTATTTTGACCAGTCTGCCAGGAGGGATTTTATCAAGATTCTTGCTAAGCCTCACTTTTCTTTCAATATGCACATGCATACACAAATATATTGTGTTTAAAGAGAGACTATAAAGATGCATATAGATACCTATGATGAAAAAAGACCAAGATGAAATAGCGTAATTGCTAGTGAATGATGCTCTATTTAAGGAGCAATAGATGTTATGTAGTCTTACAAGCTATGTATATGATCATTGACAACATACATACTCTAGAACAAATGGACATTTGATTCTTTGCCTGAAGCACGTCATTTCAACAAACCATCATTTGCAAAAGCAATGAAATAAGAATGACAGGAACAAGTCTGCTCTAATTTTGATCAGTTTATTTTTAAATTGATGGTGAAATTTTCACACATTTTCCATAATTCCCTCATTATCTAATACACAAAGAAAAAAGCTTCCTCAAATTGCTCAACTGGCAAAAATTCTGAGCTATATATACTACAAGTATATTCTCGGGCCAACATCCTTCCTGGGCCTGTAGCAAACTAGTCAATCTCACCTGGGGCTGCATTAGACATATTACATTGAAATCATCACCTTTTATAGAAGGAGGCAGCAGAAAATCACAACTTAAATTGGTACATGCTGCTCACAGAATAGGTAGCAACAGATTTAGATTTAAGGCCCCATGGAACAATGGCACATGAAGGACAGTCAGTTCCAACTGTCAAAAAGCACTCAATGCCCCGTAAAAAGGAAAGGTACGGCAAAACCAGGAAGGAAACAAAATTTAGTCAGTCCAGTCCATTCACTCTCACAAAGTATTGTAAATGCAACTCAAGGAATTCCAAGATTAAACATCAAATCTGATTGACATGTAGTAGAGGTCTGCTTTGGATATTCTTGGAGTGCTCATTATACAAAGTCGCCCCAGCGTCTTGTACAGGTCTTAAGATTATGAAGTTTTGTTTTGCACAGCCAGGCATGCACACAGATATAAATGACTGATGAAGTGCTCATTTGCCCTTATCCTTCCAGTTTCCAGCTGACAAAAAGAGCCACCTCAATGTTTTATCCCTCTCATTCAATCATTCACCAATAAACAAGCCAACAAAACCAGTTACTTGGACTTTCCTTTTGGAGAAATCATCTCGTACTACTCTCAACAGAGCTGACCTTGTTTCATGAGCTGGAATGAGGCAGTTGACCTGTCCTAGTCCAAAATAAATAGCGAGCCAAAGCCACAAACTGATAGGTTTGAGAGAAAAGAGCTACAGTGGTTCAACATGTATTTTAACTAATGAAGACTCGCTTTATGTCAAGACACAGCTCGTCCTTTGTAGAAAGTAAATAAGGACAGATAAAGAAAATCCTAAAACTTAATTTAATTTCTCATAGGTAACTAGTCAGGGCATTTGGATGGTAAGAGAATTTGCTGTATTTGAGAGTGTAAATGAGGCAGTCTGCAGTCAAATATTATATTGTCTTGTAAACTGAAGGACAGTGACAGTTAAAAGATTAAACAAAAAGAAAAATGCTTGAAAGATACAGGATATTCAATTCTTGTGGTTAAGTAAACAAACATATTGGGAACATTTATCATGCAATGCACAAGTGGCAATTCATTACCTCTTCCTAAAATAACATCACAATACTTTTATATCCCATAGAAGTATCTGTGAGGCAGCAGAGTATTTTTGGGCAAGATAGCCTGTAAAGCTATTTAGAGCTTAGTGATGTGCTTTACAGCTATTTGGGGGCCCAGTGACATGCTCTAATGATCAGCACTTGTTCAGAAACAAGCCCTGGAAAAAAAAAAGTGATGAGTTTTTTTTTTTAGTAGAGCACTGGACTCGGGCTTGGCTTCTACTCAGGAGAAGAACATAAATTGAACAGGCTGCAATGGAACAGACATACAGCGGCTAATGGGCACATCAAGGGCGAGTTCATTCAGTTTTAATTCCAGCCATGGGGTAATCTTTGGTCAAAGGCAGTGAGGGAGCATGGAAGCACAGCCACTCCATTTGGCAGTGCTATAAAAAGGTGTCGTGTCTCACTGAAAATAAGAGGCTGATCTCCAGAGTTGACACAAAAGTTAAAGAATTTATCAAAGCCACACAAAAATTTCCCCAATTTACCTGTCTGTTTAGACCCTGGCTAATTAAAAAATAGATCAGGATTCTGTACTCAATAAGAATTATTTATTACAAATTCTGGCTACAGGTAAACAATTATGAATTGTCAGCATAAAATTCTACAACTTAAAACTCCATTCCTTTTCTAAAAATTCCCCCTACACATACAGAAAGACAGACAGTAAGGAAAAAAGGCATTATGGGTGGAGACAAAATGGCCCATGTTCAATGGCACATGTCCACTGGGTCCACAGAGATGATCATTCTGCTCGCCAAGACTTACTATTCATCCATCCCTCTTCTCCAGGTATTTTTCACTTTCTTGCAGGAGGCAGAGCAACTAGTTCATAAATTATAAACCCTCTGGGCTTACTGGTTAAAAGCAAGAGTTTACAACAACAGGAGGGGTAAAATAAACTGGCTTTCTTCGGGCTTCAGGTATCATCTACGACAGAATGACACATACCACCTCCCCTTCCAGAGGGTTGAAGGCTTCCAGCCATAAATCGGTCACAGCCACTTGTTTATGTACCCATAAGCCAATCACAGTTGTTGGCAGGCAAATGGCTTTTGTCATCAACAACTGCACACCAGTCCAAAAACCAGCTACTTGTTGATAGCCAAGTTTGTACAGTCCCCCGATGCCACCTCATCTACACCTAGCTTACAGAATGAACAAAACAGCAACATAAACAAGATTTAGTAATGTGATTTTAAAAAACTGCAGCAATCCCTTCCACCATACTTGCTTTTAAAAACAGCCCTTTTTCCATTTCAGCCCACAAGCCAAAATACAGAAAAAGAAGATATTGTCTTTACAAGGACATTACACCCATTTCCACAGACCTATCAGGGCCTCCCTTCAGCTACCAGCTTTTCTGTGGCCTGGGAGAGCTCAGCTGCCAGGTGTAAACATGCAAAATGGGATTAAATATGGAGCTCCTGGCCTCGGTAAAGAAGTTGAATAGCCAGCCTACTTTCTCAGGAGTGGTTAGCTACCTGCCCCTTGTTCCACTACTATTAAAACCACAAGTGGGCAAATTGTGGTCAGATGAGAATTTTCTTTTACATCCCATCTTGACGGAAGCCACCTCAGTCCAGGGATTTAAAATTCAGTCCACAAAAGAGTCTATAGGTGACAACCAAGGAATAAACACCATTAAGGATTTTATTTCAAGGAATAAAAGAGCAGAACAGGTATGGTTGGGAGCTTAGTTTTGAGCTGTAGTAATCACTACCTGGAAGCAATCCCTCAAAATAATTGCCATGTTATAGGAGGTCAAAAGTTCATTTCACTTGCACAGTTTTATAGAGTCAGTTATACAGCACAAACAGACCCTTTGGTCCAACTCGCCCACACCAAACATCTCAATTTGGCCTGGTCCGATTTGCCAGCATTTGGCCCATATCCCTCTCAAGCTTTCCTATTCATATACCCACCCAGATAAAGATTCTCTCCATTCGATATGGCAAATATCTTGGGGACATGCAGAGTGTGTGGGAAAATGACAGTGAAGTAGAAGATCAGATATGATCTTGTTCAGCAGCAGAACAAGCTCAAATAGACTGAATGACCTACTCTAGCTCCAGTTTTGTATGTTCCTACAAAGATATTTGTGTCTCCAAGATGGCAGTTTGTAATATAATTAAATGCTTTAGGCAATTGCCTGATTGGTCATGAAGAAAAATTATTGAAAAAAAAAGTACTGAAACAAAGTACTATAAAGGTTATCATAGGTTTGTCCAAAAATTGATGAGAAAATTTTGAATTTGTAGACAAAAAGGAGTGGCAGATATTGCTCTAGATTCACAGTTTAAAAAGGTGATTAGAATACTGTTTAAAAACACAAAAAAGTTAGTTATGTTCCCAAGTGACGTTACTACTGAACAACTCAGATCCCAGACTAAATCTGGTCTGATAGATCATTTTTTTCTTTTGGTTGTAATGAGGTAGTATTTTACTAAATGACAAGCACATGATGCTGCAGATTTGTTTTTGACAATAAAATGTTCTGCTTTGCAATCAAAATGAAAATAAAAATAGATTAAACCAAATTTACATACAACACAAAATTTTAAATTTCAAAATATAGTGAAATACAATTAAACTCAAGAACACTCCTTCACATGCATCACAAAAGTTCCCATTTCTCATCTACAAGGCTTAAGTTACTGCGGCTTCAATGCCCTGCCAAGAATCCAAAAGTTTCTTTCTACAACCTTTGTACAACTAAGCTTAAACATTCTCAGCTTCCAACAACTCGAGTTTTAATCAAACATTTCTGCTCTGGAACTTTCAAATGAACTTTTTACATTGAGGTCACTTCTTAGAGTTCTAAATGACCTCCCTTTCTCAGGAGCAACTGTTCTGCACATCTAGCTTCAAAGACATCTGCAAAATTGCCAAACAGAAAAGCACTCCTTCCCACAATCCCAGAAGAAACAATTCCAAAATCATTAATCTGAAAGGCTAATGCACCACACTATTTACTAGGTTTACTCGTAAACTCTCCCAATGCAAACCAATTCCCGTTAGGCTCCATGAACTATCCCTCTTGGTCTGTTTTTTAAAAAAAAAAATTACCATGCTACAAAAATTCTTACAAGTTAATTTTCAAATCCTTCCAAAGAAACAGACCAAACTCTCATACCACTAGCTCAAAATCCAAAGTTGAATTTTTTTTAATATATTCATTCACCAGGTTGTGGGTGTCACTGGCTAGGCCAGCATTTATTGCACATCTCGAATTGCCGATACAGGAATTAAGGTTCAACACATATGGAGAGTCTGGAATCACATACAGGCCAGCCAAGCAAAAGGACTAATGTCCTTCCTGTAAGGATATTTGTAAACCAGATGGATTTTTGCAACAAATCGACAGTGGTTACATGGTTAGCAAAGGCTACTTTTTTATTCCAGATTCTTAAATCAAATTTCACCATCTGCTAGGATGGGATTTGAACTCGCGATGCCAGAACATTGACCTGGGGTTCTGGATTACTCGTCCAATGATATTCCCAATAGGTCATTTCCTCACCCATTACATTAAATAATGTTAAATATATTTTAAGTCACAAACCTTATATCAAAAACATGTTCCACTAATTTATGCCATTGAAACATTCACTCATTTGACTCAATCCTCAAAAAACTGAAGAACCCATGTCAATTGACGAATAGCAATATAACCTTGGAGTCCGATTACCTTGTAGACCCTGGAAACCCCAAATGAAAGACTCATGCATTATAAACTCTGATTGAATTGAATGAATTTGCAAAAATGAAAAATCAGTAATTGTCCTCAAGTCTGACCAAAAACATTTTTCCTCAATATCAATTGATCGACTACTTTGCCCTTTCATTGATGAATACGGATATTGAGAGAAAAATGAATTGCCTTATTTGCCTTAGAATCAAAATGCCTGAAATGTAGCAAAGAAGTAGTCACAGTAATGCACCCGATACATGTAAATCATTCTAATGCAAGCCCCCTGTAAAATTCCACTTTGCACTTTTATGCTTTACTACAAGAACTATTGGAGGTGAAATAGATTGAGAGAGAATGGTGGCAAAACAGAATAAGCAAAATGAAAATTTAACACAGGAATAAAGTGAAACAAAATGTTTAATGTAATTATAAAAAGGTTATTCATTGCTGGATTGAAAATAGAACTAAAGCATAAATGGAACCCTCCCAGAATGGTGCTGTTAAACTGTTGTACCTTTATGAGATGTTTGTTGATCCATTTTGTGAACGTCTTTTTCTGCACTCTGTCACGCTCATCTATATAAAAGGGAAAAAAGAAGTTACTTTACCATTAATAATTTAAATTTCACTATTGAAATAACACTACAAATAGGTTCTTTACTTCCTCCACAATATCTTGCCATAATTAGTTACAATCATGTTAACTTGAGCAATGAAGCACTGAAGGCTTAGAGAGAGTGTTAAAATGTGAATACGCTTCACTTAACTCTGGTCTCTTGATTTCTACTCCACATTGTTGTTTTACATAAAAAAATCACAAAATAGCTGCCTCAAATCAAATCTGAAATGTTATTTTTGAAAGAAAGAATCACCTTTCTAAAATAGGCAGCGCTGAGGAATGTCTGTGCAGCCCGGGTTATACAGATATTGTGTAGCACATTAAATAAGAAAAAAAGTAAAATTCATGGGAGAAAAGTTCAGATCTTCAATAAATGTCTATTCCAAGACTAATTCAGTAGCTCTTTTCATAATCAAAAATGTTTTTGCATTAATTGACAATTTTATACAGGAGAGATAGATGGTGCAGGCAATGGCAAGATATCTCACCAACGCAATTGAGGTTCTAAGGTTAGGGTTAAGGTACAAACGTTAGTGCAGCATACAAGTTGTTTTACATGGCATCAACCTGGACTATATCTGACTTAGGTGTGTTTTCCATTCCTATCATAAATGGTAACAAAAATACTACATGAAAATACAAGGGCAATAAAAGGAACAAATTCTGTTACCACAAATCCAACTCAAGTTAAAAGTTGATTAAAAGAAAGGCCACAGAAACCAGAACATTACTGTAGTTCTTTCAATATTTGCATAGTTCATAAGCGTAAACTATATTTGTTTGTAAAATGATAATGCCCAAGGACTTTCTTCTCAATCATGAGAATCTTTAATTCAGTATATTCCAAAGTTAGCAAAAATCCAACAATCCATTTGTTAACCTTACTTACAAGCATTTAATTAATTACTGGATGCAATCCAGGTTAATACATCCTTATCCAACTAGCCTCATGATCCAGTAAAACAACAGGCCTGATCAAGATGGAAGTCAGCAAAATATCTTTGCTGTTGTTTCGCAATAATCATATATACTGGACTATATAATAAATAAATGCAGGAGCTAGTATACAGATTATACCCTGTAATTATACATGTAGAGAAGTCTTGAACTAATTTTTTTTCAAATGCTAGTAATATAACATTTTGTATGTTTAAGTCAAAACACAGTTCTCAGCACAAGAATTTCTGAGAAAAGGAATAGACCATTATATCCAACAAAAAAATTCTTTTTGAAACAGATTAGAGGCCAAGCAACTCTTGTGCATTTGATCCCCAAGGCCTAGTAATTCTTGGGTACTTGGCAGGACATTACCATGTAAAGTGCAATCAAGCCCAGGACTGTGACCTCACGTGTGTATGTACCCTTGCCTGCACTTTATACCATTTCTCTTACAAGGTTTCACCTTAAATCAGTCACAATCTGTACAACTATAAGCAATCCAAATTCGACCTTCAAACCAAATAAAACCATGAATCATGATTTAATATGCTTTAATCAAGAAAATTAACAAAATATTGAAAAAGGGCTAACATGATTAAATCAACATGTTAAGTTGAAATACCAAGAATGCAAAAATCATAGCACAGCTTGATCATTCATTGTACTGAGCCACAGAGTGGCTGCAAGCATGTTCAAACTGAATTGTAAAGCTACAATTGCTCATTTCATTTGAGCAATAAAAAGTTGTATCTCAGCATCTGCTCACTGAAGAGGTGGGTACCATTTCAGCACTGTTCAACTACTAACTCCAACTAACTTCGATTTTATAGAAGTGCATCATCTCTTGGATGAACAGCTGGAACCTTGTACTTTTGCTTCATTCTTAATGAGGTAAAAATTTGACTGCAATCACAT
>NW_025967923.1:14985-25000 GCF_021869965.1 Rhincodon typus | reverse complement strand
CATCTCCTAAAAGAGACAATCTAACCAGCCCCACCACCCCAAAATTCAATCGTGTCACCATCACAGAATTCCCCACTACCAATGTCCTTGGACTTACCATTGACCAGAAACTCAACTGGACTTGCCGTGTAAACACAGTGGCAACAAGAGCAGGTCAGAGCAGTAAGGAACTCCCCTCCTGACTCCCAAAGTCCGTTCACCAAGCCAAGAGTGTGATAGAATACTGCCCACTTGCCTGGATGGTTGTAATCCCAACAAGACTCAAGACGGTTCACACCACCCAGGATAAAGCAGCATGCTTGATTGACACCACATCCACAAGCATCCACTCCCTCCACCATCGATGCTCAGTCGCAGCAGTTTGTGCAAGATACAAGATGCACTGCAGAAATTCACGAAAGACCCTTAGACAACACCTTCCAGGTCCATGATAACTTCCATCTAGAAGGACAAAGGCAGCAGATGCATGGGAACACCATCTCCTGCAAGTTTCCCTCCAAACCACTGACTTGGAAATATAGCACCATTCTTTCGCTGTTGATGCGTCAATGTCCTGGAATTCCCTCTCTAAGGGCAGGGTGTACTACAGCACATGGACTGCAGCAGTTCAAGAAGGCAGCTCACCATCACCTTCTCAAAGGCAACTAGGGACAGGCAAAAATGCTAGACAGCCAGCAATGTCCACATCTGACAAGTGATTAAAAAAAGCTTTATTTCATCTCTCTAAATGTACACGGAGTAAAGATTTTTGAGTCAGGTTGAGGTTCTGTGGTTTTTCAAGCACAAGGCAATCAGTCTTCATATGAGGGCAGAGGGAGATTATGTTTGCTGAATGCATTACTGGATAAAGTCCAAATGGGTATCTAAATAATAGAAACCCAATATTTAATTTGAAGTGAAACTCATCAATGAAGCAATTAGAAAAAGACATTTCTCTCATTTATATTTTGAAATAACTTCTACAATTATGTATTGTAAAATGACAGATGAACAATTTTGCACCCATTTACTTGTTCCTTTTAAATCAGTTGCTCATTTAGGTGGAGAGCCAATTTTTACCAACTGCTCAGCAGCCTTTCTATGATCAAGATTGGAGACCTGGAATATGTTGCTTCACTATGCAAAATGGATCACAGCACAGAATGATCTGTGTGTGGGGGGGTGCAGGGTGGGAGGCAATGATATTGATGCATGTTAAACATGGGTGAAAATTAATATAATGTTCTTTTTTATCCCATACAGGAGGTGCTGGACTCTCTACTGCTGGTACTGCTGTCATAGGAAGTATCGGTGCACTTGCTGGCTACGCTGGAAAATCACTTTTTCAGGATTCTGAAGATGAACCCTAAAGCACACAAGCTGCTTTAAAGTAGATACTTAGAAGGAATTAGGCTGCTTGTCAGGGTTTATTTGTTAAATGAGAGACTGAAGCAATAATATAGTATAAGAAGATAATAAGCAATGAAATAGCAATTTGTTATTATCTGCTCACCAGTTTATAAGTTAATAATTTCAAAATACTTTTAAGTATAGGTGTTTGTATTCTCTTTCTGCTGTTTTGATGCCCTGTTAGCTATCTTCTCAAATAGAAGTGAGTTTAAAAAGTCTTCTGTATTGCTTCGGATGTTGTTCTGTAACTGGTCCATTTGTCAGATGTGGACATTGCTGGCTTTCTAGCATTTTTACCTGTCCTGAGTTGCCCTTGAGAAGGTGGTAGTGAGCAGCCTTCTTGAACTGCTGCAGTCCATGTGCTGGAGGCACATAGACCCACACTACCCTTGGGGAGGGAATGCAAATATTCAGATCGATGACTACATTTCATAGAAATCGTAAGTAGCTGTGATGCTGAAAGTGCCCCACTGAATGTAATCCCAATGCTGCTGCAGTTCATGGCAAGAATGAAGCTTGTCTGTCAGGAGTCAGGGTAGGATACTTTCAGGTTATCTTTAAACTGTAATAATATCGATCTGTTGCAATATCTCCTCTTGTGCAACAAATGGGGATTGATCATGCTTTTGTAAAGCCATTTGGAATGCTTTGTTACACTTAAAGGTGTTACATGAATACCAGTTATTAATGACTTTATTGTCATAGATCCCCAATCTCCCTATAGCTTTTCTGTAATACTTGGGGATATAACTGGATTTTCAAGGGTTTCATGAAAAGTATGTTTTTGTGGAGATGCAGGGATATTTGACAAATGAAGCATACATCTCAAAACACAAATCTCATGGCTGATGTACAAGTCTCAGAAACTCAATTTCTGTGATATCTTATGTCAGAATGATTTGAGATGGTAAAAGTATGTATTGCCTCTACAAAATAAAATCTGAGATGGTGTTAATATCACAATAACCAAACTTTAGTCAACTTGTGGAGCCAAACATTTATCAAACGATAACTAATATATCACTTGTTTTGGGATTTATTTTTCCCTTTGAACCCAACGTGCTAACCAAGATTTTGGGCTACTCTTAAAATCTCCTTCTTTGGCTCTCATGACACCTCAGCGGAGCTTTGTGAAATGTTTTCCAACATTAAAACATGCTGTGTAAATGCAAGCTGTGGTTATTGCATTCTGCTTGATGAACAATTTTAAACCTCATAGCCGCTTCCATTCAGAAATCTTACCATCTGGAGGCAACATTTGTCCAGCAATTTCTCTCAACAGATGCAAGCAGCTCATGGCATCATTTAACTACAGTTCATTGCGAGCAGAAATATGAAAGAATATTTTAATAAGTGAAACAATGTTTGTTGCTGCTTTATAATCTTTTGTTCCTTTTATGCTTCAAGTAAAAATTTATATCTCGTGTACTCTAGTTCACTCATGGTTAGACTTTCTAATGTTATTCTGTGGAATCAAGAAACTGAAAAATTCCAGAAATTACTTAATGCCAAGTTTCAGAGTTGAGTGAATTAAACCTATTGAGTATTATAGCCCAGCAGAGTCCTTTCAGTTTGCTATCTTTATTCTGCATTGCAGTGAATGTGATGCTGTTCCTACGTAGGTCAGTTGAAGTTCAAGTTGACAAGTAACTCCAACACATGTCGGGTAATATTTAAGGTATTTGCAAGAAATTGAAGGCTGTGATTTCACAGTGTAGGTGTTCTAAAATTTACCTTTACTTTTAGCAATATAATTTTCCATAATATTCACTGAGATAATCAGCAGTGTAGACCTCCAGGTGTGCAGCACAGAGAATGGCCCTTTTGCCCAACAAGTGTGAGTCAGTCAAATACTTTCCAGTACTTGGTCCACACCATGTACTATCTACAAGTTGCACTGCAAAAATTCACCAAGGCTCTATAAACAGCACCTTTCCAAGCCCAGTCACTGGGTCAAAAGTCTGTATCTTCCCCCTTCCAATGGCATTGAGGATCTACCTACACTTAATAGACTGCAGCAGTTCAAGAAGGTAGCTCATGTCTATTTCCTCAAGGGCAACTAGGGAAGCAATAAATGCAGGCCAAGACAGCAACGGCCACAGTGCATAAATTAATTTTTAAAAATTGAAATTGCTAGATTTATTTTATGTTCATTTCTTTTGTTCATTTCTGTCTTACTGTTAAAACAAAATATGCAGCATTGCATGCTTTCAGTGAAAGACCTTGCAAAACAAAAGAAACTATGATCTATCAAACTAGATTGTCAGTATCTGGGATCTGTCTTGTCCAGTAATAACATTAGCTGGGATCATATCACATTATGGAAGATTCAATGCAGCAGTTTAACTCAAACTCTAACATCAGTTTCAACTGCATGCAGCTTCACCCCAAATGTTTATGTCACAAAACATTCACTACTATTTTTCTGGATCATTGAACTGGAGTGGCCGTTCTTTGCTGAGTACTTCTAAGGTTTGGTTCTGTCCAAACTGTGTTTTACCTGAGTTCAGGTACGCCTGTGTTTAGGATGGGCTGAAGGGCTAAAATTGTTGATGATATTTGACAGCTGCATAACCTTGAATGAGTGCTGTGAACATTCCTGTACATGCCAAAGCTGGCACATTCAATGTGTTTTTTCTGTGCCTCGCTGTTTATTACACTGTATAAGAGAGAGAATTTTGTTCCAAGTCACTGGACTTCACCTCAGACCGGGATCGCGAACAGTACCAGGAACAACCTCAGCCTCTAGTCCAGCTGTCGACCAAAGGGTCCCAATGTGCAGAAGGGCATGAAGCCTAATGCTTTTTACTCTCTTTTTCACTCTTTTTATTTACTTAATAAATGTTCCTTGCTTTCTTCGTCTTTTATTATTACTCAAAAAATGTTCATCTTTCAGCAAATTGCTGTTGTCAAGCTTTCTCTTAAAATCATTTAGCCGAATCTGAAAAGAACTGCTTGTATACACTCTGTGATCTAAGACATTTTTGGTGACGAGGATGCTATTCGGGAAAACGTGTAAGAGAGGGAAAAACAACCTGAAGCTCTAGAGACCTTCCATATTCCAGGATGGAATGCAGTAGACTCTGGATTCAGGTCTGTAGCTAACACGTTAGCCCAATTAGGACCCTCAAAAGGATGCGGGACAGTTATAACTGGAAAAAGAGAGCGTTGGAGTCCAGGTTTCTGCAGTGTGCAAGTGCAATGAACCTTGCAGAAATATTAACTCTTTGCGGTCTGGTTTGAATGCACTTTTGTTTGTTGGTTGCTAAACGTCGTCTTGTACAATTTGTGTGTTTTGTTCCCTGGAGCTTGAGATCTGGGGTTACTTTGAAGTTAGTTTGCATTTTGAGAATGTATGGTGATTTGAAAGTGTGTTGTGTGCCTGCATCAATGTGGGACATGTATGGTTATACAATATCCTTTTAAGAAACTGTCAGTGGTTATGTAAAGCAAAAATCTGCGAAATGTTGATTCAAAAATTTGGTTGTAAAGCTTGGTAAAAATTTACCTTTTGGAATTGGCTCCATGTTGTGTTTGGACTTGGGTGAATTTTAATTCCAGAAATTACCATGTTTGGAATTTCATTTTCCGGTCAGATTGAACTTCCAAATACTGTTTTAACATGAGTGAATCTTTAATTCTGGATGATAAGATTGACTCCTTAGTAATATCCAAGTGATAGGGACACTGAAACGTTGAAAATGCAGCTCTCTGCAGGTGAGGAGTTTCGGAAAGGCAAATTTAACAAAGGGCTGGGCTTTTCCTTCCTTCAAGGAGGAGAAGAGACAGATGATATAATTATGTGCAGGAGTTTACACCCCACCCCCTTTTTGAATCTGTAGTAGATTAATAATTAAAGTGGAGTGGACGGAACTTGTTTGTTTAGAAATTGGAGACACTGAAGGCTAAACCCGTTTGCAGACTTTCAATGTCACAACACAGTGACGAATGAGGCACGCTCAACCCATCAAGCCCTTCATCAATAACACATTACAGTGTTGGGGAAGTACTGTGGAAATATTAGCTGTAGTGAGTGTCAGAAATCTCAATACCACTGAGCCTGAGTACACTTAAACACATCATGACAAAAACTATATTAAGAGTCACATGACCTGGTATTCTAAAAAAATTAAATGGGATGGTTACCTGATAATTTAAAGGGATTCTGGGAAGTGATAAAGTGCATGCACACAATCTCAGTGGTTTCAATGTGTACAAATATGGTTAGTAACTTCAAGGGAGTAAACACAATATTGAACTTGAACAAATTTACATAGAGATATATCAAATATCTAGAATGAGTTATCAAGTAACTTTGAAAAGAAGTGGGTCATCTTAGAAAAAGAACAAACAATGTACGTTGTGCCTGAAACAACCAGAAATGTTTGACTTCTGTTTTAAAATATTATCAGATTATGTTCCATGGACTACAAATCTCTACAGATCTCTGGAATTTAATATGGTGGTAATAGTTAAGTTGCAAAATTGAATGAGATGAAGTAATTAAGGGCAGAGACTGGTGGCAGAAGACAAAACAAAATTAGAATAATGGGCAGAAGCCTCAATTCAGGTTAAAATGTTACAGTAGTAGAAAGGAGGTTTAGAAGAGAGCACAAAACTAATAACTTTCTCTTGGTGATGTTTGTGTCCTTGTCTTTCATTTTAAAAGAACTGATTTGGTGATCAAGCCACTACCCAAGGCATCGGGACCATATGTGGAGAGATGAGTAAAACCTCATAGATGGTTTGATAAGATCATGTGGGAGTCATGAATGCGAAACATGGTCTTGGGACCGAAATCAATGTGCAAAAGCAAATGTTACCTCGGATGTTACAAACATGAGACGGTAAAAAAATGCACTGATGAATGGGTTTCAGACATGTACACCTACTTAACGAAAGGATTAGTGTGGCTTGGGAGAGCACAAAAACATAGTTTAAACGATAAGACACTGACACAAAATCCATAGAGAAACTGACTTTAAAACAATGAAAGTAGTATTAGTGAAAAGGATGTAAAAAGAATTACAATCAAAGTAAACAATGTGATTGGTTAGTATGTCTAAATGTTACAGAAATGAAAGATTATGGATTCTGGGAGGAGTAGTGGTGGACTGATTGAAAGGCCCCATCGGATGACATACAGATACCCCATCTTGAGCATTTGTATGACTAAATCAGTAGGTTGAATTGTAACATGTTAGGACAGTTAGTGTATGTGAAAAAAGGCTGAGCTAAGACTCGGATGGTGTTGGAGTCTGTGGATAGGAGTCTGAATTAAAAAAAACATAAATTAAGGAACTTGAATCTGGAATATACTGAATCTTAGAGACAAATTATGTAACTAGATTAACTGAAAAAGAATATAGATGATATTCTGGTCGCCTCAGTCACATGGCACAATTTGCTGGTTCCATGACAGCCTTGACCATACATCAGGGTGGGATATATATTTAAGAGTTGGTCCCCAAAGGCCACTGTGATTGTTAATTTGATGATACACCCTATTGTTGTATTGTTTGTGTTGATGCTAGTTACTTTCATTGTAGTTTTAATCTTCTAGTGAAGGTGACATGCTCTTATTATACATCCTCATTGAGGCTATTGCTGATTTGTCTGCATTTGCAATTGTAACATGTGCTGTCAAATATCATCAGGTGTGGATTGTATAGGATGGGCTGAAGCGCTAAATTTATTGATGATATTTGACAGCTGCATGACCTTGAATGAGTCCTGTGAACATTTGTGTACACGCCAAAGCCGGCACAATCAGCGTGTTTTTCTGTAATTGCTTTTTCTGTGCCTCACTGTTTATTACACTGTATAAGAGAGAGACTTTTGTTCCAAGTCACTGGACTTCACCTCGGACCAGGATCGCGAGCGGTACCAGAAAAAACCTCAGCCTCTAGTCCAGCTGTCGACTGAGGGGTCCCCGACAGCCAGAAGGGCATGAAGCCTAATGTATTTTTCCTCTCTTTTTCACTCTTTTTACTTACTTAATAAATGTTCCTTTCTTTTTATTTGTCTTTTATTATTAATCAATAAATGTTCATATTTAAACAAATTGCTGTTGTTGAGCCTTCTCCTAACTACATTTAACTGAATCTGAAAAAAACCGCTTGGATACACTCTGTGATCCAAGACAATCTGTTATGGAAATATCATGGCTGCTTTAATACGCAGGTGAATGTTCTGCCAATTTGTGGGTAGAATTTTCACCTCCTTGTGCGCTGTGGAAAATGGTAAGAAGTCTGGGAAAATATGGTGACTCCAATGGAATCTCCCCTTAAGTGTTGTGGCAACTTCAGAATCTCAATTCTGAAAGGCGATTGCTTTATTTCCATGCATTGCGTCTTATTAATACCCAACTCACCTTATTTGTACAACACTTCCAATTCTTCTCTCTTTCCTCAAGAAACTAGACTTGCAAATTTCTGATGTTGGTCACTGCAGGCATCTGCTGGTTTCTGCTCAAAGATTGTCAGGTCCCTCACCCAACTCTATCTCCACCACCATGACCCTGCATGCTCCATAAGCCACCATCCTTCTCAACTGTTTGTCCATATTAGTCTGCATTGGCAAATGAACAGCCTCACCACGTTTTCTTGCCTGCTCTTGGACCAAATCAGACATCACTTCGCACTTCGACACTACTTTGGAGCTCAAGACTTGCATGCTTCTGCCAGGTTGCTGTGGGCACAGACACACTACCATCTCGTACATCAGTACAACTGGCATCAATGTCACACTGCTGCAGTGGCTTAGGCATCAAACAGACTGCATGGGTATCTAGCAAATGGCCATGTCTGAAGGTCAAGGGGGACTAGGCCTCAGTGGGGTCAAGGGGCACTACGGATTTTGAGAAAACTCTCCTAACAAGTTCTATATTGATGAGAAGTGATGTTGATACATAGCAATAAAACACATCAGTAAGAGGGAATCCGAGGTGGTGGTGTTGTGGCACTATCCCTTGACTTGTAGTCTGGGAGCCACATGTTAATGTTCTGAGGAACATAAGTTCAAGTGCCACCTCTTCCAGAGATGTCATAACATTTCTGAATAGGTCGATTTAATTTTCAAAAAAGGGTAATGAAAGAGAATGGGAGAGCAATCTGGGTTATTGAGAGGTTAGTTCAAACTAAAACCTTTGTGGGAGATACAGTCATAGAGTCATACCACACAGAAACAGTCTCTTCAGTCCAACCAGTCCATGCCGAACATAGTCCCAAACTAAACTAGTACCAGCTGTGTGCTCCTGGCCCATATCCTTCCAAACCTTTCCGATTCATCTACTTATCTGTGTCTTTTAAATGTTGTAACTGTGCCCACATCCACTGCTTCCTCAGAAAGTTCATTCCACATGCGAACCACCCTCTGCGTAAATAATTTGCTCCTCATGTCTTTTCAAAATCTTTCTCTTCAAACCTTAAAGATATGCCCCTAGTCTTGAAATCCCCTATTCAAGGGAAAAGATACCCCCCATAAAACCTATCTATACGCTCATGATTTTATAAACCTCTGTAAGATCACCTCTCAACCTCTTAACATTCTAGTGATAAAAGTCCCAGTCTATCCAGTCTTTCTGTATAACACAAGCCTTCTATACCCAGCAACATCCTGGTAAATCTCTTCGGAATCATCTCTAAATTAATAATATCCTTCTTATAACTGGGTGACCAGAATTGGACACAGTACTCCAGAAGAGACTCACTAATGTCCTGTACAACCTCAATATGACTTCCCAAATCCTATATTCAAAGAACTGAGCAATGAAGGCAAGAATATTAAACACCATTTTAAACACCATGTCTATACATGACACAAACTTCAATGAATTATGTACCTCAGCCCCTAGGTCCCTCTGTTCTACAACACTACTCAAGGTCCTACAATTAATTGTATAAGTACTGCCCCTGTCTGTTGCACCAAATTACAATACCTTGCATTTATCCAGATGAGTTATACTGGGGAGAGATCATGGCAACATTAATTTCAATCCATGAAGTGTCATTTACCAAGGTCATCAAGATACATTCCTAAGTTTACAGTCAAGAAGCATGAGTGTGAGGAGACTTCTGGAACCTCCCCTGTAATCTTGAAAGTAATCTTCCTAACTATGCATATTGTCTGGACTGTCCCAAAGTCTGGTTTCCCGAATTAAGATCATGCCTCTCTATTTTGCCATTATCATCTTTAATTAGCAGACTAACTCTCAACATTAGAGTGAGAAAGAGTGAAAAAGTATGGAAAAATGTGAAATGTACTTTTTGAAATTAAAACAACAACTGAGGAATGTGAGTTTAATTTGTTCCCTTTCTGAACCAGTATCAAGGCAGGAACATTAATTTCATCAATTCTTGCTGTCAGCCTGGTGGTCTCTATTTCTCAACACTGGGCCAGAATGAGACCAATGAGCTACATAAATAAAAACCAAAAGAACTACAGATGTTGTAAATCAGAAACAAAAACAGAAGTTGCTGGAAAAGCACCACAGGTCTGGCAGCATCTGTGAACAGAAATCAGAGTTAACGTTTTGTGTCTGGTGACCTTTCCTCAGAACTGATGGTAGGTAGGAAGATGAGATAGTAGGAACTGCAGATGCTGGAGAATCCGAGACAACAAGGTG
>NW_025967923.1:0-9985 GCF_021869965.1 Rhincodon typus | reverse complement strand
ATGGAGTCGAGATAGTTGGAGATCAGTTCGGTGGGGCAGGAGCAGGCAGAGACAATGGGTCGACCAGGGCATTCAGGTTTGTGGATTTTGCATACACACCAACATTTTCCTAGCTACCATCACTTCTGAGGACAGGTCACCGGACCTGAAACATTGACTCTGATTCGCTTTCATGGACGCTGCTAGACCTGCAGCTCTTTTCCAGCAACTTCTGTTTTTGTGCCACTGAGCTTTCCAATTGGAGCGGGCGGCTCAGTACAACCTAAAGGGAACCTGGTGATCTAATTGGCTCCAGCCTCTTCGTTTTTCGAACAGAAAAATTTCCGACAGCCCTTCCCACACACAATGTAGTTCATTCTCGATTTCCGAAGAAATGAAACTGAAACTAACGACGAGAGAGATAACAAGCTATGTTTCGGGTCTTGACCTTTCAGAAATGGGGGAGGGGAAGGGGATTCTGAAATAAATAGGAGAGAGGGGGAGCGGATCAAGAAGAGTCCCTGGAATCTTGGGGGGGGAAAATTTGGACGTGGGGAAAAAAAGGTGGCATTTTATAACTTCTTTGCTAAACTGCAATTATAAAATTCTAGACACAGCCCGTTTTCGCCGGACAAAGCTAATATGAGTGCGTTATGTTCGATACGAACTGAATGAGCCGAAGCTTACAGGTATTAGGACACACCCCCTAACTTTGCTGTACATATTCTGCATTGCAGAGTGTGAGGAGATTGCTCCAGTTGAATGCGGCTACAGCTCAGATTGTAAGTGGACAACTGCAAACTGTATAAAGTAATATTTAACATATTTGCGAGAAATTTGAGTTAGAGATTTCACGCTGTACAGTTTGCATTTTAGCGATATTAACTTTCCACAATATATTTATAGATATATATGTGCGCTATATTCATAACATTTTAGGGCATCTTTCTTTGGTATAACCGGGTCCTTGAATTTGATAACTGGTGCTTTTTTTTTCTTTTATATCTAAAAGTGTTCTTATACACAACTGAATAATCGACACTGACTTGTCTCTGGCAGCTCTGAGTGTTGCTCAGTTCTGAGGAAGGGTCACTTGACCTGAAATCTTAACTATGACTTCTCTCCACAGGTGCTGCCAGACCCGCTGAGCTTTTCCAGCAATTTCTGTTTTTGTAACACTTGTTCCTTGCCCAGCTTCGGACACTTGCCAGTGATCTGTTCACCAGACTATGCTCCTGAGTCTAATCTCGATAGAGTAGCCGCTGAGGTGAACGTATCAGAGATTATGGAGAGTCTTAGTGAAACGTGGCTGCAGTAGCCAAGTTAGAATGAGTAGTGAGAAGATGGTAATATTTGCCATTGCAGAGCCCAGAAGAAAGTGAATTTTTCTTGGTAATGGCTCAAGACACTGACAGTAAAGTAGTGATCTCAGATTGCAGAGTGGAGCAACCCTGTAGTAACAAGAGTGATATTTAAAAGGAATAAAAGTTTCAAGTGACATTTTGCATCAAGAGATACACATGTAAAGGGGGTAAGAAAGAATATCAGGAAGATAGTAAGATCAAATCTTTCTGTAAAAATAATGAGGCTAATAGTGCTCACTGATATTTGAGCACAAATGATGCATCGAAGTTAGGTGCAGAGTAGATGCAGTGGTAAATTCAAATAACTTTGAGTTATGCCATTTCATTGTTAACTACCTGCCTCCTGAGTAAAATTCTGGTGAGCACGGTGAAGCTGCTGTATTCTCATGATGTAAAATGATGAGAGTGTGCATCACAGTGGAAGTGCATTTAGTTTTCATCAAGCAACCATTTCACTGCAAATTACTGTAGACAGAATTTGCAACTGAGCTTTTCTAATGAGAATTTGAACCAACTCTACATGTTCTCATAACTTTTTACTGGAGGATGTTATGATACAGCAGTCAAGATTTCTCTTGTTGCATATTTAATTGAGATTATTTCTTGTCTTGATCTATGCAGGCAAGTCGTATTGTCTTCTAGCTGTTACTAGAATCTGCATTTCCTGAATTAGTTACCTTCAAAAGTAGTAGAAAGATGCTTCATCTGTTCTACATTGCGTTGATCTTGTCTGCTTCATTCAGCACAGGTGAGAGGTAGATTTTATTTGATAATACTGATCGATTTCCATTAGTTGTGATATTATGCCTGACGCATTCATCATCTTCCTGAATCGTTTACTTGCTTTTTTTTTAAAGAAAAGGTTCTTTTCATTTGGGAACATGCAAGTAATAAAGGCATATTAAGTTCCTAAGAACAGAATGAGTAAAAAAGTCTGTAAATTCCAAATAGATAACTTAAACTTTGGATCTCAGATCTGCTACAGAAGAAGGTGAAGACAGGGCTAGTTTCTTACTTGGATTCCAGGAATCCACATAATCCACAGGAGGATAGAACTGTATCCTAGTTGCACAAATAGAACCAAATGGAGTAATGTTGGAAATTTCTTTGGCAGTGACATCAAGAAAGAATTGTTGAAGCTTCTTTTCTGTTGAAGAAAATGCATGTGGAAATTTTACCTGTTGACTTCAAGTTTAAGGTCATAGACAAATGTTTAGAATTTTTTAAGGTGATCAAAATGGAATAGCATCAAACATAATGTTGATGACAGGCAGAAATGATTGAATCAAGATGCAGGACTAATCTAATGGAACACACAGAATGAGATGCTATATCAAAGTTTCTAATCTGCCCAGAAAAGAATTGAATCATAGGACACAATTACCTAATTGGTATTATAACTTTTTCTTAAAAAAAAGCATGTGTACTATATTTTTAAAAACATTTGCTATAATTAACAGTGCAAATACTAAGTAATCCATTGATTGCAAAGTGCTTTGATTCATTGTGAGGATGTGATGAGATGTTTTATCAGTGCAAGTCGGTGCTTTCTGACTCAGAGGCCAGAGCGTTTTATGATATAGACAATGGATTTAAAAGACAAAACAAAAAAGAATGTTTTAACTCTTATTAATTGTATCCTTTTACAGGTTCAAGCTCAAGTGAGTCAGGTAATTCTGATTTCTGCTCAACTACATAACTTTGCTCAAAAACTCACCTTTCTCTGGTGTGGAAGCATAGAATCAATAGTGATTGTAAACTGCATTTATTATTTGTGTTACTGATAGGAATTTGTTGTTTACTCCTGTTATTTGATTTTTTTAGGTGGTGGTGGGTGAATTATTTTTCCACTTCTTTTCGTGCCAGTATCATTTACTGCATTGGGAAATTGTCACCTGGACACATGAGTTACTTTGGTAACTGTAGGCTAGAAAACAAAAATATCCAGTGTAATTTTTTTCTTAAAACTAGGTTATTCTAGCAACCAACTGTTGCCAAATCAAGTCAGCAAATCTGGCAGCATCAACGAAGAGGGAAGCAGAGATGATGCTTTGAATCAACTGCCTTGTACATTTGGTGTGTACACTTATGATATGATTATTGACATTTAACTTGACTGATTTCCTTTCTTACTGATTTTAGCTAAGAAATTTATGAAATGGTAGCCTGTCTCACTATTGAATACTGCTCTAATATTTGTGTTTTCCCCATGTGTTACAGATTGGTCAACAGCTGCCTGGATTGCAGGAGGAGCAGGTAAAGAAACAACCTGCATTCATACTCTCCCTTAACACCTTCTCACGATGTCCAAAGATGCTCTCTAAACAATAATCACTGCGGTTATGCCGAGATAATTTTTGTTTTATGATGTTTGTCGAGTGAAGGTGTTGGCCCAGGATATTGGGAGAGCTCCTTGATTTTATATTGTCCCCTGAAAAACAGCACTTCTGACAACTCCGCACACCTTCAGCATGACAGCACACATAAACCCACTTATGGAAGTGGTAAGGCGAGTATTGTTAATAAGGCAGGAAGTGATTAATCAAAGCTTAGAGGACAGTTAGAGCAAAAGAGTAGGCCTAATAACCAGAGGTCATTGATTTAAACATTAGTGGAAAAAGATCTTGAAAACAAGGAGAGATGATATTACTTTCATGAAACTGGAGTCTGGAACATACAACCTGAAAACTGACTCCAAAAACAGTGTTAGAAGAGAGATGAATAGATACTTATAGGTTATGGACATTAAGTGGGAATGAGGGACCATGTGTGACTATTCTTCCAAATTGCTTGAATGCCTTATGTCTTTCAATAATTTTATGTATAAATATTAACATGATGGCCTTGTTCCGTGTTGTAATTTGTAAATGCAAATGTGTGACATGATGATGAGCTCTTTAAAAACTGTGCATATTTTTAAGGTGAGAGGAGAAAGATTTAAAAAAAAAAGACACGAGGGCAAATTATTTTACGCAGAGGGTGGTACATGTGTGGAATGAACTTCCTGAGGAAGTGTTGGATGTGGGTCCAATTCCAATATTTAAAAGACATTCAGATAAGAACATGAATAGAAAGGCTTGGAGGGAATATGGGCAGGCGGGTGGAACTAGTTTAGTTTGAGATTATGTTCGGCATGGACTGGTTGGAGCGAAGGGTCTGTTTCCGTGCTGTATCACTCTATGACTGTGTGGTGCTGTATTGGAATTATGCTGCCATTACACAAAAGACTGTCTATATTCTTTCTGAATAGCTGCGAAGGGCATTGGACATGGGAAATCTTTTTGCTGGATTTGAAGCTGTGATCTCTTATTGACTGCCTTTGTTGTTCTATTTTGCAGTTGCTGCAGTGGTTGCTACCCCTGTTGTCGTTGCTGCAGCTGGTTTTACTGGTGCTGGAATAGCAGCTGGATCCTTAGCAGCACAAATGATGTCTGCGGCTGCAGTCGCTAATGGAGGAGGAGTAGCAGCAGGTGGTGTTGTAGCAACCCTCCAGTCTATTGGTATGACTTCAAACTGTTTTTTATTTTCTAAACCAAATTGAGGAATATAGTCATTGGTCCACCAGCTTTAATTCATCCCTCCAAATGTACAGGAAGTAAAGTGTTGTTGATTGGAGTCAGGGGCTGTCTGGTTTCTCAGGATGAAAGTAATCAGTCTCGAAAGGAGGAGTGAGTGAGAAAATGATTGCCAAATGTTTAATATTGAGTATCAAAAATGTCTAATAGGTGCCTTAATAATAACAGTCCGGTGTTCTTTAATTTGAAGTGAAACTCATCAATGAAACAATTCAAATAGGATCATTATTGTATTTATCTTGTAAAAATAACTTCTAAAACAATGTATTCATTTAAAAAAATGAACAGTTTTGCATCTGTTTAATTCCTTCAAATGAAAGGAGTGACATCTTCTTTATTAAGCAAGGGTATCAAGAGACAAGGCATGCATACAAAGTTAGGCCATAGTTCAACCATGATATTATTGAATGGCAGACCAGATTCAAGGGGTTGAATGGCCTACTCTTGTTCCTATCTTGTGTCAGCTGTACAGCAGCTTTTATGGTATCAATTTTGCAGGCCTGAGAATACGTTGCTTTACTGTACAGAGTAGTTATGGCACAGAATGATCTCTGTAGGTAGGGAGGCAAAGTTTAGAATGATATTGCTACATGTTGAATATTGTGAAGTTAAATGTAACTTTCTTTTGATTCATGCAGGAACTGCTGGACTCTCTGCTTATGGCACTGCTGTCGTAGGAAGTGTTGGTGCAGCTGCTGGCTGTGCTGCGAAAAGCACTCTTCAGGATTCTGAAGATGAGCTCTGAAGTTCACAAGCTGCTTTAAAGTAGACACTGAGCAGGAATTAGCCTGCTCATGAGGGTTTATTCATTCAGCAATGGAGTCAAAATCTGTTAGCTGTTAGTTTATTGTATAGACTAATAATTTGAATATATGAGTAATATTACTGAAAAAAAGTCAGGTTGTTGAAGCTTTCATTCTTGCATTTATCAGGACAATTTGGAAGAAATACCTTTGTAATGTGAAAACAGCATGTATACTATGAGAGGAAGATGCTGATTGGCAAGTGGACTCTTGGTTGGTAGAGGCATTGCTATGGAGAATGTACAAGTTAAATAAAGTTGTTTGACAAGTTTATCTAAATCTTGAGGGAGGCATATTAACTGTAGTTGAGGAATTGCCCTGAGTTAATTTGAAACTGTCGCCGTTTGTTTACATGAACATCCTGTCAGCAAAATAGGTATGACAATTCTCTGGTTCATTTCTCAGGGCAATGTTATGAACAGTCAATATGCTGGTTTAAATTAAAACAAACCTTGGTGGTTAACTGCTAATTATCATTAACTGGTGCATTTGTCTTGGCAATACTTCCACTGGAGTACACTTGACAACAATCCAAATGTTCTTATCTTTGTATATAAATATTGTTTTCCCCTTTTACGTTGGCATTTTTTACAAATTGGCTTAGCGAGAGCAAGTCAAGAAGCTTTAACAAAATGAGTTTAATATTACTAAAGTTTTCTACTAGCAAAGAACAATTATTTTCAATAATCCTCATTTTTTGGAACGGTTGGTTGCACCCCTTGTGCTACTCTTTAGATTCCCTGTTTATAAGCTTAATTCAATTGGGTTAAACATTCTACAGTGTTTTGAGCTGCACATGTTGTTGTTCTATAACTGGTCACTGCGTGAATGCAGACATTCAGTTTTGTCACTACATTTCATAGAAATAACACGTGTTTGTCAATGCTTTTGAATTGAACCCATCTGTTAACAATAAGGGTGGGAGTTGTATGCCTTTTTTAAACCTGTTTCCTTGATCAATCTGTTTTAATATCTCCTCTTTTTTGTGTGATGATCATATTCTTGTGAAACCACATGGTTTGCTTTGTTACATTAAAGGTGATACAGAAATACAAGTCACTGATGTCAATTTTTCATATGTTCCCTCTTTCCCTATCACATTGCCATAAAGCAGCGAGTTATAACTGGACTTTCCAGCATCACATATGAAATTTTTGTGAGAATGTGGGGCTATTTCATAAATAAAGCACGTATCACAAAACACAAGTCTCATGGTTGACATAGAAGCCTTGGAAACTCTATGTCTGCGATATCATTCTGTCAGAATGACTTGAGGTGGTATAACAAGTCAAGTCAAATCCAGAGTGAAACCTTACTTGATTGACCATATGTGTTTATTATTAATTATTTACCATGGTGGTCACTGTCTGAATAAATTTACAACAGGCTACTTAAGGTACTTTTAACAAAACAAAAGAGTTTATTGTATGCAGAAAGTAGAGAAACACCAACCATATTACACTTTACTATGCACAAATATTATTTGAAACGGCCTTAATACAAACATGAAAAACCTTTTTGAATCCTCAACAATGTTACAAACACTCAAACCTTAGTCAAGAGTTATTCTGTTTCCGCTTTAAAACTTCATGTTCAGTTGACGTGGCTGGAATTAGTTTCTGGAGCTTCTTTCTGACTTCTAAACACTTTCAGACCAAACACGTGGGTTATCTATATCCTTAATTTCAGTGAGATCAAGCTCCTGAGTCCGCTGTCATCTTGGCACTGATGCTGAGCACCGATGGCTAAAGTGATGGAATGAGCTGTTCATGCATCTCCAACAGCCACTTTGCATTATGCTGGACCTAGCTTTCTGTGGCAACTGCCAACCTGTGCATGGAGATATCCAGATGCACACACACCAGTGCCAGCAGAGTCACAGAGTTACACAGCACGGAGACAGACCGTTCGGTATAACTTGTCTGTGCAGACATCCTAATCTGACCTAGTTCCATTTGCCAGCATTTGGCCCATATTCCTCTAAACCCTTCCTTATTCCTCTAAACCCTTGCTTATTCATATACCTATCTAGATGCCTTTTAAATGTTGTAATTGTACCAGCTTCCACCACTTCCTCTGGCAGCTCATTCCATACACACACCACCCTCTGCGTGAAAAAGTTGCCCTTTAGGTCCTTTTGAAATCCTTCCCCTTTTACCTATGCTCTCTAGTTTTGGACTCCCCTACGCTCGGAAAAAGACCTTGGCTATTCACCCCGTCCATGTCCCTCAAGATTTTATAAACCTCTATAAGGTCACACATAAGCCTCCAACATTCCAGGGAGAAAGGTCCAAACCTATTCTGCCTTTCCCTATAATTCAAACCCTCCAGTCCCAGCAATGTCGTTGCCAATCTTTTCTGCATGCTCTTAAGTTTAACAACATCCTTCCTACAGAAGGTCAGAATTGTATGCAATATTCTAGAAGTGGCCTCACCAATGTCCTGTACAGCTGCTACATGATGTCCCAACTCTTTTACTCAATGCACTGATCATTAAGGGCACGAGTGCCAAATGTCTTTTTCACCACCCTGTCTACCTGCGACTCCACTTTCAAAGAATTATACACCTACACCCCTAGGTCTCTTTGTTTTTCAACACTCCTTAGGGCCCTACCATTAATTGTATAAGTCCTGCCCTGGTTTGTCTTACAAAAATGCAACATCTCACATTTGTCTAAAATAAACTCCATCTGCCATTTCTCAGCCCACTGCTCATTTGATCAAGGTCCCATTATACTCTAAGACCATCTTCCTCATTGTCCACTACACCACCTATTTTAGTGTCATTTGCAAACTTACTAACCATATCTCCTATATTCACACCCAAACCATTTATATAAATGATAAAAAGCACTGGACCCAGCACCAAACCTTGTGGCATACCACTGGTCACAGGCCTCCAGTCTGAAAAGCAACACTTTACCACCACCAATTTTGTATCCAACCGGCTAGCTCCCCCTGGATTCCATATGATCTAGTCTTCTACTTGTCAAATGCTTTGCTGAAGTCCAGATAGACAACTCCTACTGCTGTGCTTTCATCAATCATTTTTATCACCTCTTTAGAAAATTCAAATGTTAATAAGATACGATTTCCCATGCACAAAGCTATGTTCACTATCCTTATCCCTTTCCAAATGCATGTAAAACCCGTCCCTAGAAACCCCCCAAACAACTTACCCACACTGATGTAAGACTCACTGGTCTATAGTTCCCTGATACTTCCTTACCACCTTTCTTAAATTATGGCACCACCTTAGCCAACCTCCAGTCTTCTGGCACTTCACCCTTGTCTATCAATGATACAAGTATCTCAGCAACGGTCCCAGAAATCCCTTCTCTAGCTTCCCGCAAAATCTGAGAAACACCTGATCAGGTCCCAGAGATTTATATACCTTCATGAGTTTTAAGATTTCCAGTACCTCCTCTTCTGTAATATTAACTCTTTGCAAGATATCACTATTTATTTCCCTGAGTTCCCTTGCTTCTATGTCCTTCTCCACAGTAAATACCGAAGTGAAATATTGTTTAGTGTCACACCCATCTCCACATACTGATGGCCACATTGATCTTTAAGGATCCCCATTCTCTCCCTAATTATTCTTTGAATCTGTTTGAATTCTCCTTAATTCTAATGTCCTGTTTTTACTCTCCTGATTTCCCTCTTAAGTATACTCTTACTGTCCTTATACTTCTCTTGGGATTCACTCGATCCCAGTGGTCTATACCTGACATATGACTCCTTTTTTTTCTTGACCAGTGCCTCAACTTTTCTAGTCATCCAGCATTCGCCACACCTACTAACTTTGCCCTTCACACTAATAGGAAAATACTATCTCTGGACTCCCTTTATCTAATTTTTAAAGGCCTCCCACTTCCCAACTGTCTTTTTACCTGCGAATAGCCTCTCCCAATCAACCTTTGAAAGTTTCTGTCTAATACTGACAAAATTGGCCTTACTCTAATTTAGAACTTTAACTTTTAGATCAGGTCTATCCTTTTCCATAACTATTCGAAACTAATAGAATTGTGATCACTTGCCCCAAAGTGCTCCCCCACCGACACTTCAGTCACTTACCCTGCCTTATTTCCCAACAGAATGTCAGGTATTGTTCCTTCTCTAGTAGGTACATTTACATATTGAATAAGAAACCTTTCTTGTACACACTTAACAAATTCCTCCCCATTCAAACACTTAACACTATGACATTCCCACTCCATGCTTGGAAAGTTAAAATCCCCTACCATAACCACCCTATTATACC
>NW_025967922.1:0-25000 GCF_021869965.1 Rhincodon typus | reverse complement strand
CATTTAGAATATTGTTCGTAGTTTTGGGCCCCATACCTCAGGAAAGATGTACTGCCTGGAGCGGCCCAAGAATGGTCCCAGGAATGAAAAGCTTAACGTGTGAAGAACGTGTCAGGACTCTGGGTCATTACTCGATGGAATTTAGAAGGATGAGGGGGGATCTAATTGAAATTTACAGAATACTGAATGGCCTGGACAGAGTGGATATTGGGAAGATGTTTCCGTTGGTAGGAGAGACTAGGACCCAAGGGCACAGCCTTAGAGTAAAGGGAAGACCTTTTAGATTGGAAATAAGGAGAAACTTCTTCAGCCAGAGAGTGGTGTATCTATGGAATTCACTGCCACAGAAGGCTACGGAGACCAGGTCATTGAGTATATTTAAGACAGAGATAGATAGGTTCGTGATTGTCAAGGGGATCAAGTGTTATGGGGAGAAAGCGGGAGAATGGGGTCAAGAAACTTAATAGCCATGATTGAATGGTGAGCAGACTCGTTGGGCTGAATGGCCTAACTTCTGCTCCTATGCCTTATGATCTTATGGAGTGGTACTAAAGAATGTATTTCTGTCTCTGTCTCTCTCTATGTCTCGCTGTCTCTCTCTCAGCTAGGAAACGTTAACAAGAAATGCAGTTCTTTTGAAACAGAATGTGCTGATCTGAAAAATGTGGTCCAGGACCTCTCAGAGAAACTTTCTTCAAACAAAGAAAAAGTATGTAATTTTGATTTGATTCATTATTGTACAAAGTGCAGATGGGTAATAGATCAGAGCAAGGGATACAATTTACGGCTGCGGAGAATGTGCACAAAGAGCGAGGTTAACGTTATCTTTGAAATTGAGAGGTCCATTCAGGAATCTAATAACAGCGGGGAAGAAGCTTTTCTTGAATCTGTTGGCCCATGTGTTTAAGCTTTTGTATCTCTGCCCGACAGAAAAAGTTTTCAAGAGATTATAACCAGTGTGAGAGGAGTCTCTGATTTTGTTGGTTGCCTTTCCATGGCAGTGGGAAGTATAGATATAATCAATGGGTGGAAGGTTGGCTTGCGTGATGAACTGGGCTATGTTCACAACTCTCTGTTGTTTCTTACATTCGTAGACTAAGTAGTTACCATACCAAACTGTGATGCATCCGGATAGAATGTTTTCTATAGTGCATATATAAAAATTTTTGAGAGTCCTTGCAGACATGCCAAATTTCCTTAGCTTCCTGAGAAAGTAAAGACATTGTTGTGCGTTTATGACCACCGCATCAATGTGAGTGGACCAGGATAGATTGTTGGTGATCGTCACTTCTAGGAACTTAATGCTGTCGACCATCTCCACCAATGTGGATAGAATGCGCCCCCAACATCTCCCCCCCCCCCCCCCCGCCCCCGCCCCACCTTACTTCCTGAAGTCAATGACCAGCTCTTCATTTTGCTAAATTTGAGGAAGAGATTGCTATCTTTACACTATGCCACCAAGCACTGTCTTTTTCCTGTATTCTGTCTCATCATCATTTGAGGTCCGATCTGCTACAATGGTGTTGTCAGTGAACTTGCAGATGGAGTTAAGATGAAATTTGGTCACAGGGAGTAGGGGCTGAGTACATAACCTTGTGCGCCACCGATGTTGAAGATTGTCATGGTGGAGGTGCTGTTGCCTATTCTCATTGAATGCAGTCTGTGGGTCAGGAAGTCAATAATCCAGTTGCAGAGGGGAGAACAGAGACCTAGATCTCAGAGTCTGGAGACTAGTTTGGTTGGAATTATAATGTTGAAGGCTGAGCTGTAGTCAGTAAGTAGGAGTAATACATAACCAGCTAAATTGCTAATACTTAAATAGTGGGGAAGGAGCAGAGTAGTGGGTCAGACAACAATTCGATATTTGTTACAAAAGTGTTGGCACATGATTAGCCAGTTGACCTCCTGTATGAAATTCTATGAAATATGGTGGTTTGCCTTGGTGGATGACTAGCTGGTTTGTTTTTTTTTAAAGTTTTAGCTTTCTTACTTCATAGTTATTGGGTTAATCAGACCTCCTTTGTATTGAACACCACTCAGAGGGAGCACTGACTATAGCAAGTGTGCAGAATGTATTCTGGATGGAGGTCTTCAATGTTGATCAAAGTGGTAGCTTGTACTACTGCAGGTGGAATCTTAAAGGCTATAGCTACTAGTTGAGTCTGCAGCAAGTTTTGACAGAAAAACAAACTTGATCTCATTCTCAGCTATCTGCCTGCCACACCAGGATCTGTTGTTGACAACATCTGTAGGTGTGACCACCACAAGGTCTGGTGGGGGATTCCAAAACTAGTGGGCTTAGGTTTAAGATGAGAGGGAAAAGATATAAAAGGGAACTAAAGGACAACCTTTTCATGCAGAGGGTGAGACGTGTATAGATTGAGCTGCCAGAAGAAGTGGTGGATACTGGTACAATTACAACATTTAAAAGTCATCTGGATGGGTCCATGAACAGGAAAGGTTTAGAGGGATATGGGCCAAATGTTGGCAAATGGAACTAGATTAATTTTGGATATCTGGCCGGCATGGATGAGTTGGACTGCAGGGTCTGGTTCTATGACTCTGAGTGACAGTGCTCTACACCCAGATGTTGTCTACCCTCCCAAACCCTGCCACCCCAATCCCCGACACCCCAATCCCCCACACCCCACTGCAGCACAGCAGTTGAAAACTACTGGTCTAAGAATTCTTGTTGAATTGCTCACCAATAACCTACTCGCTCATGCTCAGCTTGGGGAGCAGTTTGTTCTGCCAGGCCCACTCTGCTCCCAAGCTCATTACAGTTGTTAATCAAAAATGGATAAAATAGTTGATCTCCAGAGGTGAGTTGAGGTTGAATGTCATTGATAAAAGGCAGCATTTTACTGAGTGTGGCATCACATAGCCTGAGAAAGACTAGAGTCAATGCAAATCAGGAAAATAAATCTTCACTGGTTAGAATCATGTCTGGAATAAAGAAAAATGTTTGTGGGTGTTAGAGAACAAACGTTTGAGTCCAAGGACAGTACTGCGGGATTTCCTCAGAGTAACCATCTTCAGCTGCTTCATCAATGACCTTCCCACCATTATCAGAAGTGGAAATGTTTGCTGATGATTCAGCCGTATTTAGCACCACTTTTGAGACTCCTCATTAACTGAAGTAGCCCTCTTCAATATGCAATGAGCAACATCCAGGTTTGAACTGATGAGAGGCAAAGGGCGGCATGGTGGCTCAGTGGTTAGATTCTACCCTCGGGCTACTGTCTGTGTGGAGTTTGCACATTCTCCCGTGTCTGCGTGGGTTTCCTCCGGGTGCTCCAGTTTCCTCCCACGTAGAACATAGAACAGTACAGCACAGCACAGTACAGGCCCTTCAGCCCACAATGTTGTGCTGAACTTTTACCCTAAACCTAAGGTCTATCTAACTTCCACCCCTACCTTGTACTAGCATCCATATGCCTATCGAATAGTCGCTTAAATGCCCCTAATGAGGCTGACTCCGCTTCCCGCTCCGGCAATGCATACCACACCCCTACCACTCTGTGAGTAAAGAACCTAACTCTGACGTCTCCCCTATATCTACCTCCACTCACTTTAAAACTATGCCCCCTCGTAATAGCTACCTTCACTCTAGGAAAAAGTCTCTGGCTGTCCACTCTCTCTATATCTCTGATCAAAGATGTGCAGGCTAGGTGGATTGGCCAAGCTAAATTGCCCATAGTGTTCAGGGATGAGTTGATTAGATGGGTTATAGGGGGATGGGTCTGGTTGGGATGCTATGAGGATCGGTGTGGACTTGTTGGGCTGAAGGGCCTGTTCCCACACTGTAGGGATTCTATGAATTCTATTAAAAAAAATTACACTGCCAAATGCCTAGCAAGAACCATCTCCAGAAAATATTGCTCTTTATATTCCTTGACATTACCATTGCTGATTTTCCCACTGTCAACATCCTGAGGGTCACCATTCACCAAAACCAGCTATGTAATCCTACAAGAGCAGGTCAGAGGCTAGGAATACTGTGGCAAGTAACTCACTTCCCGACTCTCCAAAGCCTGCCCATCATCTACAAAGCATGAGTCAGGAGTGTGATGGAATACTCCCCACTTGCCTGGATGAGTGCAGCTCCAACCACACTCAAAAAGCTTGACACCATTCAGGACAAAGCAGCCTGCTTGACTAGCACCGCATCCACAATCATCCAATCCCTCCACCACTGACACTCAGTCGCAACAGTGTGTACTACCTTCAAGATGCACTGCAGAAATTCACCAAAGATCCTTAGATAGTGCCTGCCAAACCCACGATCACTTCTATCTAGAAGGACAAGGGCAACAGTTACATGGGAACACCACCACCTGCAAGTTTATCTCCAAGGCACTCATCATCCTGAATTGGAATCCAGTTAATTTTCACAGTTACTGATGCTATGCCATGTCTGTACCTCAGCCTTCAGCTCTTAAAGTATAAGCTGAAGCTGCTGAAAAGTGAGACTCTTGCCTTAGACATACTTGTGTAGGACCAAACTGGTGTCCAGCAACTCCCACATGCTGCAACTGTGCGACATCAACTGTGTTCTGCCACCCTTAAATGTGCTGTAAGGAGCTGAGTTATTTTTGTATTCAACTTTATATTTACTTATGTTTTTGTATACTTTATTAACCTTATCACCAGCTGCTAAGTTATTTTGAACCTTGCAAATAAGATAATTCCTATTCATCAAATACTCACTGAATTTAGCAGCAGCTTCTCCTATCACAGAGTAAGAATCAGTTCTCAGAGGCTGAAGAAGCTTATCAAAAAGCAACAGAGCTTGTCTCCCTCCCTCTTCTTAACTCTCTGAATTAATTAACTTGTGCTACTTTAACTGATTATAAATGGTCTTAATACAAAACACCTTTCTGACTTGGCTAATGATGATTCAGTTTTGGCTGCTCCTAAATTGAGCTGATGTTTAGTGGAACCCTTGACAGAAAATCTGCTTAAAGCTGACTACTACAGAATTTAAACTGTAGATTTCAGTTTGCCCACTGCAAAGTAAACTAGATTTGTATAACATGCAAATTTAGACTTTCTTACTCAGCAACTGCATGGACTCAGTCCTAGCAAGTTTCTAGTGGTGTGATTTTAAGGCACTTCAGTTTGTTTTAGTGAATTCAATAGAATTGGAGAACTTAAAATGTATTTGAACAAATTGTAATTCTTAACTTTCTTTGCGTAAGATAAGATTCCTTCTTTGAGGTATGCATATACAAGTAAAACGAAGTCAAAATCAGGATTTGTCAATGTGGTTTCGAATTATTTTCTTAAAACATTATGTTGAACCTCACTAGAAATATGTTCAATGAGGAAAATGATATTATGTAAGAGTGACGAATGTTTAGATCAATTTACCAGGTAAGAACATGGCACAAAACCATAGCGATATGCAAAAGTATGAGATGTTGCAATACAGCTTTAGAACAAAGAACAAAGAAAATTACAGCACAGGAACAGGCCTTTCGGCCCTCCAAGCCTGCGCCAATCCAGATCCTCTGTCTAAACCTGTCGCCTATTTTCCAAGAATCTGTATCCCTCTGCTCCCTGCCCATTCATGTATCTGTCTAGATACATCTTAAATGACGCTATCGTGCCCGCCTCTACCACCTCCGCTGGCAACGCGTTCCAGGCACCCCCCACCCTCTGTGTAAAGAACTTGCCACGCATATCTCCCTTAAACTTTTCCCCTCTCACCTTGAAATCGTGACCCCTAGTAAATGAGTCCCCCACTCTGGGGGGAAAAAAGCTTCTTCTTGCTATCCACCCTGTCCATACCTCTCATGATTTTGTAAACCTCAATCAGGTCCCCCCTCAACCTCCGTCTTTCTCATGTAAATAATCCTAATCTACTCAACCTCTCTTCATAGCTAGCGCCCTCCATACCAGGCAACATCCTGGTGAACCTCCTCTGCACCCTCTCCAAAGCATCCACATCCTTTTGGTAATGTGGCGACCAGAACTGTACGCAGTATTCCAAATGTGGTCGAACCAAAGACCTATACAACTGTAACATGACCTGCCAACTCTTGTACTCAATACCCCATCCGATGACTGAAAGCATGCCATATGCCTGCTTGACCACTCTAGAGATGAGAGTTTTGGCAGAACAAATTGCCTTTCCTCATGTTGATATTTCTAATGTTATTTCTTGATTACTGTGAGATATTGTACTTATTTGCTTTTGCTTTCATTTGAATGTTTGGAGAATTTGTCATAAAGTAATTTAATCATCAGTAACGTGCAAAATCAAGCAAAAGTTAATCTTGTTTTTCTGTTGAAGGTCATTGTAAAAAGCACAATCTAAAAAACCAGCATGTATTTACACTGTCATATAAACATCTTCTTTTGTGACATTCAGGTGCAGAAACAGGAAGTTGCAATGGAAGTTCTACACCAGGATCTAGACCAGGCAAATGATGAGCTAGAGCGGCTTAATTCAATCCACGTGGAGGAGCGAGCCCGCCTGATAGATGATTTACAAAGCTGTGAAAGAGAGATTGACCTGCTTAAAGAGACAATTGCAGAGAAGGCACACGAATTGACTGACCTTTCTAAGACTGCGGTGGAATATTCAGAGCACAGTAAAATACTGAAAGAGCAAAATAAATGTAAGGAGCAGGAGGTTGGAGAACTTAAGGCAGCCTTAGAAAAGGTTGAAATGGAGGTCATGCTACTAAAGAAAACTCAAACTGTTGATGAACAGACCATGAAAGCCAGCATTTCTGCACTTGTAGATCAACTTTCTCAGATGGAGTCTGAGCTCAGCAATGCTAGGAGTGACAATGAAACAAAGGGGAAAGAAATTGCATCCTTATTGAAGCAGATTGGAGAAAATAATAACACAATTCAAGGTCTACATTCAGAATTACAGAAGCAGAAAATATCAAATAAAGCTCATCTTGTGGATTGTAGTGCTCAGATATCCTTTCTTGAAAATAAGATCATCATAGCCACTCAACAGCTTCAAGAAACAAATGCTGCAAACCAACAAGAAATTGAAACTCTCAAGGCTCAATTGATTGAAATCAACTTGGCAAAAGCAAGACTTGGCAGTTCTCTCCGAGAGAAGGAGGAAAAAGAACAATGTTTGGAGAATGAGCTGAAAACTTTGAAGAATCAATGCAACAATCTGATAGCTGACACTGTAGGAAAAGAGGAGGAGTTGACAAAGTTGTCCAAGAAATTTGCTGAACATAAAGAAGAAGCTAAAATCAGGCTGCAGGAGAAGTTGGATTATGTTGCCTCTTTGGAGAGAAGGCTTCAAGCTATTCAAGAAACCAATTCTCAATTTGTCCAAGAAGTACAAGCTAAAGAAACTGAAAGGCAAGATTTGAAAAGGCAGGTAGATGAGATGACCAAATTACTCACTGACTCACAAAGACAAACACAAAAACTTAATGAAACAAATGTGCAGCTGCAGGCAACAGTGAAAGAGCAAGTTCAAAGCCTTTCAGAGCAAGCTAAACTTCTGTCCGAATCAAATGAAAGAGTTGCTAATACTTCGGAGATCCAGTTCGATTTAGAGCATCAGATAAAAGAACTGAATATTAAAAATGAAAATCTCAAGGAGGTTGTCAATAATAAAGAAGATGAGCTTTTAAAGAAAAATGATGTTGTCAAACAGTTAGAAAAAGGAATAGCTTCCAAAGAAGAGCAGATTTCACTGTACATAAGTACAGTTTCTGAGCTTCAAAAACATAAAGAGTCTATAGTCCCAAAACTAGAACTTCTGAAAACATTGGAACAGAAGGAACTAACACTGGAAAAGCAATTACGTGAAAAAATAAACGAGTGTAACTTTCTGAAAGATCAAATTCTAGAGAATCAGAAAAGCACTGAGCAGGTTCGAGGGCAACTGCAGTCCTTGACAGTCCAGCTTGGAGAACTTCGTCTTTTACATGCTGAAAAGGAGGATTTATTAAACAGTAAAATTACCGAATGTATCTCACTCCAAAACCAGCTCCGTGAAGGACAGGAAACATTGATGCGTCTACAAGATCAGATTCAGGATTCCAATATTGAACTTGGGGTCAAAGATGTAGCTTTAAAACAAAAGCTATCTGAGTGCAGTGGTCTGCAGAAAACATTAAGTCAGCAACAGCTTATTGCTAAAAGCTTAGAGAATCAAGTACATGCATTGACTGAAGAAAGGGAAAATCTCAGGCAACTGTTAGAAAATAGAGAATCGCTCCTAAGTGATAAGTCCAACGAATGCCAGGCACTACAAGGACAGCTTGATCAGAAAGCCAATACAATTGTATTCTTGCAAAAGCAAATGGAAACACTGACTGTTGACAAAAAATGTCTTCAGAGTGAAAATGAAGAGCTGCAAATATCTTTAAGTAAGTGGACTGCTGAGCACAATCAACTGCTGGAAAAAATAAATGACTGTGAGTCTGTGGCTGCCCTTGCACAGGATCAGGCAAAAATTCTTGTCACTGAAAATCAGAAACTTAAAGAGCACCTTGAAAATGTGAATTCTACACTATGCAGTAAAACAGATGAGGTTACAGCCCTTCAGTCCTTGCTGTCACAAAAGGTGGAAATGATAACCTCGCTGAATGAAAATGACTGTACCTTCGATGTTAGTAATGGGAAATTTACACTGAATCTTGAAGGGAAACAGATTGCACCAAATCAGCAGGCAATGTTGCTGCAACAGGAACAAGGCAAGGTATTGCAGGAGGACAGTCAGATGAGTCAATACGTGCAGATAATTTCGCATTTACAAGCTCAGGTGCAAATTATCACATCTGAAACTGCTCAGCTTAAACAGACGTTGCAAGAAAAAGAGACAGCTCTTCAACAGAAGGCTTACTTAGATGGAGAACTTCAGAAAATGACAGCAGAGCAAGAGGCATTAAAATTGCAATCTGTGGAAAATACTGGAATCATTTTGAAACTTCAGAACCAAATCCAGGACATGACTTCTAAAACAAATGAGTTAAAATGTAACATTGAAGAAAGAGACAAGCTGCTGGCCTGTAAAGTCGAAGAGTGTGTCAAAATCAAAGCAACATTCTCTGAAACAGAGGATACAGTTTCACAATTTCGAGAGCAACTGGCAGCTGCCAGTACTGAAGCTGAACAGCTGAGAACGACTATTCAGGAAAAGGAGATGATAGTGCAACAGATCAAGGAAAGTACCACAATTTGCAATGAAGCATTAATGTTAAAAATACAAACAAAGGAAACGGAGTATACAGAACTTAATGAAAAGTTTACTAATCTTGAACATTTATTTTCACAATGTAATAATCAAATGAACCAACAGAATTCAGAAATAAGTCAATTGAAACAGGTTCTTGTGCAAAAGGAAGCTTCAATTTTAGAGGAAAGAAAACTTGTCAGGAAATGGCAAGACCGAGCAAGTGAGTGTGATTTTCTGAAATTGGAATTCGCTGAGAGTACAAAGAAGGTTTCTCGACTCCAGAGTGAAGTGCAGTACCTGATGTCTGAGTCGAAGCGACTTGAGGAGTTACTGCGGGAGAAAGAAACTGCTTTTAGCCACCTGCAGGAAAGGTATGCTGCGCAGACTGAACAGTTTGAGGAATTCCGTGAAATGCTTCATGTGAAGGAGCAAGAAATAACAGAACTTCAGGCAGCACTTTGTGCAAAGGATGCCAGTGTTCAAGTCATAGAAAGTAATGCAAATGCTTTTATGATTGAAGTTAAGTCACTAAAAGAGGAACTGCAAAAGAGTCAGGTATCACTAACTGACTATAGGGATGTTTTACAGCAAAAAGATGAAACATTTGCTATCAGTCAGAGGAACATGGAGAGTCAAATTGTAACTCTAGAAGCGCAAAAGATCGAATATAAAGAAGCTGCAGAACGACTTGGCATGATTAATCAAGATTTAAAACAGAATGAACTAATCCTTCAGAAGAAATATTTGGATCAGACACATCACATTGAGAAACTTGACTCAAAGCTAAAGGCTTTGAGTGAAAAATCTGCTCAAGACTATCAAGATAAAACAGCACTGGTTGAACATCTTTATCAACAGAATGATCAACTTAAAAAAGAAAATTCACAATTGGATCACCAGATTAACATGATGAAGATGGAAAAGGAACAAGTGAGTGCCTCATATCAGCAGAAAGCGAATGAATTACAGGTGCTTGAAGAAAAGCTTGCAACAATGTGTGATATCAGGGAAAAACTTGATGTTACACAGCGCATGAAAGATGAAAATGAATCTCTTCAAAACCAGGTCAGTGTTAAATCAGAGCAAATAGCAAAACTGAAACTGGAAGTTAAAAAATTAGAACAAAATCTGACTGAATCAGAAAGGAAATCATTAGAATTTGGTAGTGAAACTGAGAAAAATAATCTGCTAACAGAGAAATTGAGCAATTTAGCGAATCAATTAGAGTTGAAAGATGTTAAAATAGACAGCTTGCAAAAGGCTCTAGATAATTTGCAAGAGAAACTTGGTGAACAGTCATCTGTAATAAAAACCAGTTCAAGTCGTCTGAAAGAGCAAGAAGTGTTGGCATCAAACTTCAGTCAACAAGTTGTTGAGAAACAATCCAAACTGGATGAATTGTCAACTTTGGTTTTAAGTACTGAATCTGCTGTTGTTGAGTTAAAGCAAATTCTGTCTGAGAAAGAAAAAGAAATTGAAAACTTGCGAAGGAGCATTTCAGAAAGTGAAAAACGAAGTTCAGAAATTACAGGAAGCTTGAGCGATAAATTAAAATCTTTTGAAGAAGAAAAGCTCTCGCTTTGTAATGAGCTCAAGCAAACCAAGTTAAGTCATCGTTTAGAACTAGAAGCTTTACAAAGACAAGTAGCTGATCTTCAAGAGATACAATCACAAGCTATACTAAGAGAAAAACAACCCTTTTTAGATGAGAGTATCCAACAAAATAATTCAACAAAAGAGCAGATCAGTGCTTTGAAGGATGCAGTCAAGGAAGAGGCTCAGCATTTTGATTCCTTGCAAAAGAAGGAACAAGCAGCACACTTACTGAATATGCAAGTGAACCAACACCAAGAGATGGTAATTTCTGTCAGCCAGCAGCTGAGAGAAAAAGAAGCTACAACCATGCAGCTTACAGAATCGAAATTAAAGGAAATTGTTAAAGCAGCAGAAGAGGAAAAACATTTGACTGATCAAATACAAGAGCTTAAAGTTCAGCACCATGTTTCTAATGAAAAGATAGAAAAGCTTACAGATGAACTGGTCAAATATAAGAAACAACTAGAAGAGCAAGAAATTATTTTGAATTCAAAAGAAATCCAATACGAAGGCATTGCTGCCAAAAATGAACAGCTACTTTCACAAACAGAAGTGCTTACAAAGGAACGGGACATACTCAAAAAGAAATTTCAAGCTGCACTAATAACTAGAAGGGATTTGATGAAGAAAGTTCAAGAGTTGCAGAAAGGAGCCATTGCTGAAAAAGAGAAAGATCAGCAAATCACAGAAATGCAGCATAATTACAGAATGCTTGAAAGTCAGACACAAGAGTTGACCTCGGAAATGACAATTAGTCAGAAACAAATTAAACAGCTTGAATCACATCTTGAAGTCCTCAAACAACAGTTGGTAGAAAAGGACAGCGATATAAATATTCTTAGTGAGACCCTTTCCAAAAAAGAAACTGATATAGAACAGTTGGAAAGAAAGTTCAGTAAATATGAAATGGAAAAAGAAGCCATGTCTGTTGAATTGCTTCAAACTATTCAAAAGAAAGATTCCTCAATTGCCCAACTCCAGGCTATTTTAAAAGACAAAGAAAAAGCATTTGAAGATGAGCGCTGTCAACTTAATTCAGATCTTGAGAAAATTAAAATTTCTTTACCAAAACAAACAGAGTGTTCAAACATTGAATCATCTGGTAGGAATGTCAATCCTGGAAATGATAATATTGATTTCATTGAGCCACTAAATGTGCTTAAACAAGAAAAGGAACATTTACAAAAGAAACTTCAGGCAGCTCTTTTGGCTCGAAAAGAAGCTATCAAAAAGGTTCATGAGAAGGATAAAAACCATAAAGAGCAGTTGTCCCTACAGAAGGAAGAATATAATCACATTTCAGAAATGTATTCTGCGCAAACCAAAGAATTAGAAAATGTGAAAGAAGAATTAGCTGCACTCCTCCAAACACATCAAACAAAGCTAATGGAATTTGAGTGTAATAGAGAACTAACAGGGACTCTGCAAAAGCAGTTGCAGTCTGTCACTGTTATGCTTAATGACAAAGAAAAGGCATTGGAACAGCTTAAAGCTCAACTTGAGAAGCAGGAAAGCAAAATGCTTGCTGCCTTAAGTCAGCAAGATGAAGTTCAGATCCTTGAAAAGAAATTAACAAGCATGGTTTCCTCATTAGCAGTTAAGGATACTGATGTGAAAAGCCTTCAAAGTGAGAACGACCAACTTCAACAAGAGTTAGGAAGAGCACAAGCTAAGATTATTGAATCATCTGAAGAAACCCAAATGATAAAGCATTCTCTAACCAGTCTCGAGCATCAGTATCAAGAGGAAAAGGAGCGCCAGGCTGCAGAGATTAGTTGGCTTCAAAATGAGTGGCATTCAATACAAGCTGAAGCTGAAAGCCTCAAAATTGCCCTGGAGGGAGCGCTAAAAGATAAAGAAAATTATTCTCAAACTCTGGAAAATTCAGCTAAAGATTTGGCTTGTCTCAAAACAGAGCTATTGGATTTACAAAGAGAGAAAGATAAAATTGAAGCACAGCTTAATATTTTCCAGGGGGAGAATGCAGAAGTCAAATCAATATTGCAGCAAGCTTTCCAGTCTCAAAAAGCAAATGAAGAAGAGAAGCTGCATACACAAATACTGCCTGCGCAGTCAGAGCTAGCAAAGATGTATGAGAGATTACAAGAACAGGATAACACTGTACAGACATTGGAATGTACGTTGACTGCAAAAGAGAAGCTCGTAGAAGAACTGGAATTGCAAGTTCAGAAGCAATTATTTTATGAAATAGGAAAGGAAAGAGGAAAGATTTCTACCCCTGAAGTTCAACAGAAGGCAGCAGGCAATCCTGAAGAGTGCAGGTCTAAAGAACTGATTCAAAGAAAGCTACAAGCTGCGCTAATATCCCGGAAAGAAGCCCTGAAAGAAAATAAAACTCTTAAGCATAGTATTAACGCTTTAACATCAGAAAAAGAAGTTCTTATTTCCAAGATTTCTACCCTTGAAAGAAGCTTAGTTGAAATAAAGAAACAGCTGGAGTCTTTACAGCAAGCTATTTCAGCACATCATGAAGAGAAGACGATGCTTCTTTCTGAAGTAAATGAAATATTTGCAGAAAAACAGAACTTAAATGTTGCAAATGAAAGTCTAAAGCGTACACTAGAAACAATAACAGAAGAGAAGCAAGACCTTTCTCACCAGTTGGATTCATTGAAAAATTCTCAGGCATCTGAGCTGTCGGAGTTGAAAGCAAAACACGATGAATTAAAGCATGAATATGAATCCCTTTTACAGTCCTATGAAAACATTGGAAACGAAATGGATAAAATGAGACAGATAGTTGAAACAACCAGAAAGGAAAAGCAAGAGATTGTTTACAAATTCCGTGAAGTTGAGGCTAAGAGGCAACATATTGAGAAACAACTCGAGGAGGTGAGTGATCAGAATGAAAAAACTAAGGACAAAATGAGAAAACTTGCAAAATCCAAGCAACAGAGAGTTCAGGAACTTGAAGATGAAATTCAAAGAATCAGCACTGAGTTGCAAGCTATTTCTGCAAATCAGAGCCACACAAATGAATTGTCTGTTCAATGCAATCAACTCAGAGAGGAGAACAAATTGCTAAAACAAACCTATGAGAAACTTAAATCAGAATTTAATAAAACTCAGAAGGAAAATGAGCATTTACTGAAGGTACTTAATACATCCACATCTATCTTTGATGAGCTACAGGCCAAAGAGACATTTCATCAGTCTGAGTTAGGATCCAAAATTGATGATAAATCCCAAATAAATGAGCCATTATCTCCAGGCAAGCAAATTTTGGAGGCCGAGGATGGAACGTCTCAAGGTGTAGAGCAAACAAGACCACTATTGTCTGAGAAACTTCAACAATTGAAGTTGTATCACAAGATGGAGAGCCAAGAAGAAGAAGGTATAGTTACAGAACTTCAACAAGTAGTGAAAGCCTGTCAGGAAGAGATTGTGAACTTAAATGAAAAAGTAAAAATTTTAGAAGATGATAAATCCCTTCTTCAAGAAGAACTTGAAAATGTTCAAGAAATGTCTGACAAGGTCAAAAATGAGAAAGAGTATCTGGAAACAGAGTTACTTAAAAATGCGGACAAACTTGATCAGTTAACAGATGCACTGAAGACACTTCATGTACAAAATAATTCACTTATCAATGAATTGGATAGCTTCAGACAAGAGAAATGCCAGTTGGTCAATGCACAGGAAGCCCAGGAAATAAAACTGGCAAAAGTGTTTGAGGAGAAGCTCCGGTCTGCTCAGAGAGATAAAGCCAGATCCAGTGGTGAAATCAAACAACTGCAAGAACTATTAAAAGAGAAACAACAGGAAATAAATCAGTTACAGAAGGACTGCATCAAATACCAGGAGCTCATTTTGGACTTGGAACGATCAATCAAAGCATCTGACTCGGCTTGTGAAGAAATGCAAAATAGACTAGAGTGTGCAACTACAAAAGTCTTCGAATCTGAAGAACAAGTCAGAATAGTTCAAGAAGAACTTGCTTCTAATAAAGTTTTGCTCCACAATACCAAAAGTGAAGCTGATGGTGTTCGTGCACAGTGTTTAGAGTTAATGAAAGAACTACAAAAACAAGAAGAGGAAGCGAAAGCCCAAATTACTGAAAAAGAGAAGAAACTCCTTCTGATTTTGGATCAACAGAAAACAATTCATCAAAAAGAAATAGTCAGTTATCAGGACAAACTGGATTTGACGGAGCGTGATAAAGACAGGGTGGTTGCAGAACTCTTGGAAGTACAGGCTGAACAAAATGGCCGTGATCTGCTCATTAAAAAGCTTCAGGACGAGTTAAATAGTAATTTGGCAAATTTGGCAGCATTCGCAAAATGTATGTCCTCTCTTCAAGATGACAGAGATAGAATTATTGAAGAAGGCAAGGAATGGGAAACTCGATTCCAAGATACTATCCAAAATAAAGAACATCAAGTGCAAGCAAAGGAAGAAATGTTACAGAAACTTAATGAAGAAATCAAGCTAAAATCTTTTGATCTTCAAGAGCTGCAATATAGATCTTTACAGTTGGAGCAGACAATAAATGAACTTACTGTGAGCAGCAAAGACGCAGAGGTGAAACACCAGAATGAATTAGTTAATATGAAAGCGCTTATTTGCAAACACTCTGAAAAGCTTGAAGAGATGGAGAGATTGTTAAAAGAGAAAGAAGCAACTTTGAGCAAATTGTTGCAAGAAAATAATGACTTAAGCACACAGCTTTCTGATATGAGCCATTCAGTGACCAAGTTGAAAATAACTGAGCAAATGCTAGGAAAAAATTTGGCAGAGAAACAATCCGAAAGTCATCAGCTTCTTTCTGAAAATGAAAAATTAAATGCTGACCTAGAGAAGCAAAATGCTATTTCCCAGCAGCTGAAGCTAATGCTAAACAATAAGGACATGGAGATTTCAAAACTCGTTTCATCAAAAGAAGGTGAAATATCAGAGTATGTAGCAGAATTACAAGAACAATATAGAACACAAATGGAGGTCTATGAGAGTAAGTTGAAGGTTTTCCAGCATGATAGCCGTAAAGCAGCCAATGAAATCAAAGAATTGCAGGTGCAGATTGATAAAAGCAGAGAAGACAAAGACAAAGCTATTGCCAAAATAGATGCATTTACAAAATCCATGGCTTCTCTTCAAGATGATAGAGACCGTATCTTATCCGAATATACGCAACTTGAACAACGCCACCTTGATATGCTAAGTCAGAAGGATGGTTTTATTCAGGACAGTGCGACTGAAAACAACGAACTTAAACAAGAAATCAGAAATTTGCTCAACCAAATGGATGACCTTAATTCTGAAAATGCAATGCTTAGAGCACAATTGATACAGTACAGGGAGGAACTTAACCAGGTCTTGTGCTTAAAAGATAATCAGTTGAAGGAGCTACTTCAAAAGCAACTCCAGCAAATTAAGAATCTTGAGACAGATAAAAACAACTTTGAGGAACAATGGAAAGAAGCACAGAAATCCCTTGAAAAATGCAATGAAAGCATAAGATCCTTACAAGTAGAAAACAAGCAAATTATGGGACAAATGATAGAACTCAAGACTGCCCCTTTACACACACAAGATAAATCAAAAGCACGTGAACTAAAAAAGGATTTTGACTTTAAAACAACCATTTTAGAGGAACATGAAAATAAACTGTTTGAAGTTGAGAGTCTGACCAAGTCAGAAACTGTGTTTAAAATCTCTGAGAAAGCTGTTGAAATAGTTCAGGAAGGAACTCAGGAAGAACTAGTTGGATCATCAAATGATTTGGTGAGTGATCAAGAACATTGGGATACTATACATGAGAATAAGGAGTTGACTTCTCAGACAGAATCTTTTGAGAAAGCAGTGATGCCTCTACAGAGTGAGAGAGACAGCAAACATTTAGAGGATATCCAGCAACTCCAAATCAAGCACCCAGATGAACACAAGGTAGAACACTGTTGAGTTCACTGTTTTGTGCGAATTCGAGCCCTATTTTAGAATTGACCATTACGTTTTCGCAAAGTGAAATGCATTTTGAATTGGAGCCCTGCAATGACATAGAGTAATGGTGCTGCTTCACAACAAATGGGTTTAGTAGAGAACTGTTGCAAGATGCTTCAATTAAAATATATAATATTAACAGCCACAAAATTGCTTCGTGTCAGGACTTGCTTTGTAGTGAGCAAAATTTTATGCATAAGACAATGGATGGGATCAGTACACATGCTATAACAATGTTTTACATTCATGCTCACATAAAAGTTGAAGAATACTTTTACTTGTTTTGCAGTTAAAAGGGACGGTTTGCCTTAAAGACCAGAATTTATGTCAGAACTCCTCGGAAATAACATGGCTTAGGAATAAAATTGAAGAACTGGAAAAACTACTTCAAGCAAAGTTACAAGAACACACTGAACAAGACATTTCTTGCTTCCAGAATGAGTTGGCTGAACTAAGGTTTATCTTTATTATTTGTTTTAAATTTTAGTTTGAATAAGGAAGTTGCATTTGCGTAATGCCACAGAACACCCCAAAGTACCTTGCAACCAATGAATTACCATAAATGTGTAGTTTATGCATGCTAATGCAGCAGTCAACCTGCATGGAGAGAGGCCCCACCAGTAGCAAATGAGTAAACAGCTTTTTTTAATGTTGTTTGTTTTGTGCAAAATATTGACCAGAGTCCTTGCAATTCATATTTACTTAGTACCCTGAGGCCTTTCTCATCCACTTGAGAAGCAGATGGATTGTTAGCTTAAGGGCTTATTCAGAGAACAGAACCACCAATAAAATTGCTCTCACTTTGCCCCACACAGGAATGTCAGCCTGGAGCCCATAACTTGCTCTTAGTCAATTTCTGAATCACAAGTGAGCTTGCTTCTTGCAAGCTTAACAACTGCTTTTAAAAGTTTCATGTTGGCAAGGGGAAATTCGCTGTGCAGGTCTGGTTAATTTAGGTTAATTTTTGAATTATAATATTAGTTATTACCATAAATCAACTTATGGAGAGATGAAATAGAAATTGCCAGAGAAATACAGCAGGTCTGGCAGCATCTGTGGAGAGAGAAATAGCAAGAGTGTTTCGAGTCCAGTGACCCTTCTTCAAGACACACTCTTCATTTTGTGTTGTGGAGAGGTGATTTTTCTCTTCAGTTTAATTTTGGGACTAAACAGACTAATTGGTTTGTATCTCTTCTTACAGAAACTGGTTTGTATTTGAGTGGTACGTTTTTTTTCCCCAAAGCCAGCACTGATTGAATAACGGCTTTGTCCTTCTCAGATTTGCATGGAATCAATTAAAGAACAAAAGAACAAAGAACAAAGAAAATTACACAGGAACAGGCCCTTCGGTCCTCCAAGCCTGCGCCGATCCAGATCCTCTGTCTAAACCTGTCGCCTATTTTCCAAGGATCTGTATCCCTCTGCTCCCTGCCCATTCATGTATCTGTCTAGATACATCTTAAATGACGCTATCGTGCCCGCCTCTACCACCTCTGCTGGCAACGCATTCCAGGCACCCACCACGCTCTGCGTAAGAACATTCCACGAGCATCTCCCTTAAACTTTTCCCCTCTCACCTTGAAATCATGATCCCTAGTAATTGAGTCCCCCACTCTGGGGAAGATAGCTTCTTGCTATCCACCCTGTCTATACCTCTCATGCTTTTGAGGACCTCAATCAGGTCCCCCCTCAACCTCCGCCCTTCTAATGTAAATAATCCTAACCTACTCAACCTCTCTTCATAGCTAGCGCCCTTATTACTTGATACGCAAGGTCTCACTTGAGTTATTTTCAAAATTCAAGATAAAATGACACATTATTGTTTTCCCTTTTAGATCAGAGAAGACCTTAGTGCTTTCAGAGTCTACTGCTACAAAAGAACAATACCTCTTAAAAGTGGCTGACCATGATAGACAAATTACTGATCTGAGAAAATTGAACCAGGAAGCATGGAGTTGTGAACTGGCAAATAGTGTGCAGCAGACGAAGGTAACTTTTTAAATACACTTTTGTATTTGTTTGGTTATTTGATTCACTTTAAGCTTCCCCAATGAAGGTTTCTGTAATAGGGTTATGCAGCACGGAAGCAGATCCTTCGGTCCAACTCGTCCACGCTGACCAAGTTTACTCCTGCATTTGACCCATATCCCTCTAAACTTTTCCTATTCATGCACCTGTACAAAAGCATCAAGGTACTTAAGCTTCAGGACTGCTTTCCTTACCAGCAGAGAGACAACCATGAATCACCGTCCCTATTGTCTTTACAATGCAAGTCGATTAGCTCATTTTGCTACGGCTGGTTTGTGACGAAGAGTGACGATAACAATTATCTTCGTGGGAAAGTGATGGCCTAGTGGTATTGTCACTGGACTGTTAATCCAGAGACCCAGATAATATTCTGGAGATCCTGGTTCGAATCCCGTCATGGCAAATGGTGAAGTTTGAATTCAATAAATATCTAGAATTAAGAGTCTAATGATGACCGTGAATCCATTGTTGACTGTTGGAAAAACCCATCTGGTTCACTAATGTCCTTTCGGGAAGGAAACTGCCATCCTTACCTGGTTTGCCCTACAGGTGACTCCAGACCTACAGCAATGTGGTTGACTGATAATTGCCCTCTGGGCAGTTAGGGATGGGCATTAAATGCTACCTAGCCAGCGATGCCCTCATCCCATGAATGAATGAAGAAAAAATGAGTTCAATTCCTGTACCAGCTGAGGTTACCCTGAAGGTCCCTCCTTCTCAAAGTCTCCCCTCACCTGAGGCATGGTGACACTCAAGTTAAACTACCTCCATTCATCTGTCTGTAATGAAAGAGCAGCCCTGTGGTCTCTGGGATTATGACGACTTTTAAGTTTTATTCTCTTTACATTACCTCTTAAATGTATCATGTTTCCTAAAATATATTTTTATCTGATACATGTTGAACACCAGTTATCATCATGGGGTAGCAGGATAACAATCTGTGTTTGGGAAATCTAGGAAGATGTTTATTTGACTATGTATTCAATCTCTGAGGACACTCTGTTAGAATTATACACCTTAAGTATTGCATAACTGGACCTGAGCAATATATGTTGCATATTCTACCCTTTTTTTTGAGATGTCCATAGGTTTCACTGTTTTGGTTCTCAGAATTGAAAGGAATTGTTCAGTGGGCCAGTGCTAATGAAGGGCCCCGACCCAAAACGTCAACTCTCCTGCTCCTTTGCTGCCTGATCTGCTGTGTTCCTCCAGCTCCACACTGTTGACTTTGACTTCAGTATCTGAAGTTCTTGCTATCTCAAAAGGTCTTAAGAATGAAGGCAAGCGTGCTAAATGCCTTCTTAACTACCCTGTCTACCTGTGATGCAAATTTGAAAGATTTATGTATATCCCTAGGTCTCTCTGTTCTACAACATTACCTAGGGCCCTACCATTAATTGTAGAATTCCTGCCCTCCTTTGTTTTATCAAAATGCACTACTTCGCATTTATCCAATTAAACTCCATCTGCCTCTCCTCAGCCCATTGACTCAATTAATCAAGATCTCTTTGTAGTCTTAGATAACCTTCTTCACTCTCCAATATATCACCAATGTTGGTGTCATCCAGAAACTTACTAACCCTGCCTCCTATATTTTCATCCAAGGTAGATTGAAGCAGCTGTTAGAGGGTAAATCCACATCTAATATGTGGGAACTTTTGAAGGGCAGTTGATTAGAGTTCAGGACCAGCATATTCCTGTGAAAATGAATAAGAATGGCAAGATTTGGGAACTTTAGATGACGAGATTAAAAGTTTAGTCAAAAAGAGAAAGGTGGCATACATAAGATTTAGGAAACTGAAGACTGATAGAGCCCTTGAAGAATGCAAAGACAGTGGGAAAGAACTCAAATGAGGAATTAGGAGGGCTAAAAAGGGCCATGAGATACCTTTGATAAACATGATTAAGGAAAATCCCAAGGTGTTTCATAATATATAAGGAGCAAGAGTATAGCTAAGGAAAGGATACGTTCACTCAAGGATAAAGGAGGGAATTTATACATGGAGCTGGACAAAGTCGGTGAGATCCTTAGCCAATACTTTGTATTGGTATTCATAAAGGAGAAGGACAATGTGAATGGCGAGTCTCGGGAGGAGTATGTCGATATTCAAGGGCATGTCAGTATAGAAAAGGAAGAAGTGTTGGATATACAGAAATAGCAAGAACTGCAGATGCTGGAGTCAGAGATAACAGGTATTTTGAAAAGCATCATGATTGATAAGTCCCAGAACCTGATGGTATCTATCCTAGAATGCTGAGGGACGCAGATGAGGAAATTGCTGAAACCTTGCATGAAATCTTTGTTTCCTCTTTAGTCACAGCAGAGGTCCTAGTGGACTGGCAAATAGCCAGCATTGTTTCTTTGTTGAAGAAGGGCAACAGGGATATTCGGGGAAGTTACAGGCCGGTGGTAGGGAAATTGCTTGAGTTTCAAAGTCAGATTGAAAGAGTGAAAGTGGAGTCGTGTACGAGAGTTTGTGTTGGGCAAAGATGGGCCTGAAGAAGGAGTTGGCCAGAGTCGACTGGGCAAAAATATTAAAGGGCAGGACAGTTGAAGAACAGTGGCAAATGCTTAGGGAGATACTAAATACCTCTCAATTAAAGTATGTTCCTGAGAGGAAGAGGAATTGTAAAAAGGTGAAAAGTCATCCATGGCTTGACAAGAAAGTCAAGGATAACATAAATGGCATATATTACTGCAAAAGTTATCGGCATTCTGGAGGATTGGGAGAATTTTAAACATCAGCAAAGGATTTCTAAAAACAAAATCAAAAGATCGAAGATGAGCTACAAAAGGAAACTGGCAGAAAACCGAAAGAACTGCGGATGCTGTAAAACAGAAACAAAAACAGAAGTTGTTGGAAAAGCTGAGCAGATCTGGCAGCATCTGTGAAGAAAAATCAGAGTTAACATTTCGGGTCCAGTGACCCTTCCTCAGAACTGATACCAAAAGCTTCTACAAGTATATACTAAGAAAGAGAATAGTGAAGGTAAATGTTGGTGCTTTAGGGGATGAAAATGGCAGGGTAACAATGGGGATTACAGAGGCTGTAAACCAGTTTTTCTGTCTGTTTTCACAGTGCCTGATAATTTCTTATCAAAAACTGTAGTTACTACAGAGGAAATTGGTGAAATTACTATATATCAGGATAATGTATTAAGTAAACCAATGGCTTTAAAGTTAAATAAGTCACTGAGACCTGATAGCCTGCACCCTAGGGTATTAAAGGAGGTGATGGCAGAGATAGTGGATGCATTAGTTATGATATTCTAAAATTCCCTGGATTCTGGAAAGGTACCAGTGGATTGGAAACATGCTAATGTGATGCCCTTATTCAATACAATACAGCATGGGAACAGACCCTTCGGCCCACCAAGGTTGCACCTGCTACTTATTGCCCGTATGGGGTTTCTATCCCTCTGTTTGCCTTACACCTTAAACATTGCTAATGTGCCTGCTTCCACCACCTCCACTGGCAGTGCACTCCAGGCATCCATACCCTTTGTGTGAAAAATTTTCCCAGGACTTCTCCCCGAAATTTTCCCCCTCTCACCTTGAACCTATGCCCTCTTGTAGTGGACCTTTCCACCTTGGGAAAAAGCCTCTGATTAGCCACTCTATCTATGCCTCTCATAATTGTGTAGACCTTTATCAGGTCTCCCCTCAGCCTATGTCTTTCCAGTGAAAACAATCCAAATTTATCCAACGTCTCCTCATAACTAAAACCATCCAGACCAGGCAACATCCTGGCAAACCTTCCCTGTACTGTCCCCAAAGCATTCACGTCCTTCAGGTGATGTGGTGATCAGAACTGCATACAATATTCCAAATATGGCCTAACTGAAGTTTTATACAGCTGTAACATAACTTGCCAATTTCTATATTTGATGCCCCAGTCAATGAAGGCAAGCGTGCTGTATATCTTCTGGGCCACCGTCATAAAAGGAAATCAGCAAAAAGTGGGAAACTAAAGAACAGTTAGTTTGACCTCTGTAGTGGAGAAGTTACTGGAGTCATTCATACAGGAGGAGATAACTGAACAGGTTGAAAAAGAAAGCTATGTCAGCATAGTTTCTGATGAAGGGTCTAGGCCCAAAACGTCAGCCTTCCTGCTCCTCTGATGCTGCTTGGCCTGCTGTGTTCATCCAGCTCTACCCCTTGTTATCTTAGTTTCATGAAGGGCAGGTTGTGCTTGTCAAACTTAGAGGAGTTCTTTGAGTATGTAACCAGCAAGGTGAATAATGGGGATCCGGGGTTGGATATGGTATACCTAGACTTCCAGGAGACATTTGACAAGGTGCCATATAAAAGACTAATCTGGAAGGTCAGGAGCCATGCATCGTGATATAAAAATAGGGAAGAAAAGCTATGACCCCGATGCGTCAGCTGAGAAGATCCAGCAACAGATAAGTAAATATCCGCTGATGGACAAAGTTGGTTTCTTAGTACTTGGCATGTGGGTCTACCATTTCTCTTCAGATGGCAACATGACCCGCACTATGTACGGCACGGTGGCTCAGTGGTTAGCACTGCTGCCTCACAGCGCCAGGGACGCGAGTTCGATTCCACACTCGGACGACTGTCTGTGTGGAGTTTGCACATTCTCCCCGTGTCTGCGTGGGTTTCCTCCGGGTGCTCCGGATTCCTCCCACATTCCAAAGATATGCAGGTTATGTGGATTGGCCATGCTAAATTGCCCGTAGTGTTCAGGGATGCCTGGTTTAAGGGGGAGTTAAAGGGGGATGGGTCTGGGTGGGATGCTCTGAGAGTCGGTGTGGACTTGTTGGGCTGAAGGGCCTGTTTCCACAGTGTAGGGATTCTATGATTCTATGTAAGAGGTTAACAAAAGAACCTTTGAAAAATGAGTTGAATGTCCCCTTCCCAGGGGGTAGTGGGCAGCAGAGAGCTCCTTTGCTGAAATGGCAGTCACAGGAGGTGGCAGCGGCAGCAGTATATGTCAGAACTGGGCACCGGCTGCTTCAGCATGGTGGGCCCAGCTTTGAGTTTGACCCTACTTCGGGACCCAGCAGCTTCAGCAGACTCATGGTGACAATAATATTGGTGGAGGCAAGATGGTGCCAAAGAATGGCAGTGCAGTTCCAGGCCACAGCTGGGCCCAGGTACCTGATGGCGGAGGCGGTGGCATTCCAGCTGCAGTGGCATGCAGGGACTCAGGACACCTGAGTCCTCGGAGACTAAGGAATGGACTTTGTGGCTTCGCTTTTCTGGCAGTAAGGACTCACGACAAAGACAGAGGAGTGATCTGGATGTTTCCTTTTCTTTTGCTTGTTTCTTTTATTCCTGTGTCTGTTTTTAATCCTGTCTTTTGTACACTAAGGTGGAACTGGAGAATGGCAATTTAGTACACTTTTCATTGTACTCTTGTATTCCTGTACTCAAGCATGCATGACAAAATCTAAATCTGGATTCCAGGAATTAAGGGTAGAGTATTGGCTTCGATAGAGGATTGGCTGCCTGACAGAAAGCAGATGGTCAGGGTAAATGGGTCCTTCTCTGGATGTTGAACTGTAATTAATGGGATACCGTATGAGTTCAGTTCTCGGACCTAAACAATCTACAGTCTACAGGAACAGAGTATAACATAGGCAATGGGAGAGGCAGTGGAGTTGTGGTAATGTCATTGGACTAACAATCCAGAATTTCATGCCAATAATGGTCTGGGATGATGGGTTCAAATCCTACTGTACCAGATGGTGAAATTTAGATTCAGCAAACAGTCTGGAATGAGGAGTTGGCCTAATGACCACCATGTAACTGTTGATTGTTATAAAAATCCATTTCGTTTACTAACATCCTTTAGGAAAGCTAATATGCCGTACTTACCTGGTCTGGACCCTACATATGACTCCAGACCTACAACAATGCGGCTGACTCTTAATTGCCCAAGGGTGAGCAATAAATGCATCAACATCCACATACTCATGACCCACTAAAAAAATCTTCTCAACCTTCTATCATTAGATAATCTGTTCATTTTAGGAATCAACCCAGTGAACCTTCTCCAAGCTGTTTCTAATCAACGCACACCCTGCTTAAATAAGAAAACGCAAACTGAACACAGTGATTTAGGTGTGGTCCCATCGTGTCCTGTACAGTTGTGACAAGACTTGTATATTCCACCACCTTCCAGTAAAAGCTAGTTTTTGTACGTAAACATAGCGGTTGACTCCGATATTTTACAAATGTATTAAAATTTTTAAAATGTCAGTATGATAATTTTACTTCAGCCT